>NW_022986750.1:0-17357 GCF_009829125.3 Periophthalmus magnuspinnatus
GGGACCAGCATGTATTGTCTGGGCCAGGATTTGCTCGTTCTCCATGGTTGCTTGGTCGGGATGCCCCTCCTGGAGGTGGAGGGCTGGGGCATCAGCCTGCATTCATTGGCCCAGTGATGGCTCATTCTTTCTGGGTGGGGGAACGGGATGTTCCCCCTTCATTGTGGGTATGGAGCCTGGGGATCGGCTTGGGTTGGTTTGCCGAGGGGTGGCTTGCTCTCCCTGGTTGCTTGCTCAGCCTGCCTGGACGGGGATGGCTCTTTCTTTCTCGGTGGGGGGCCAGGATTCTCCCCCTCCCCCTGGGGGGCGGAGAGCCGGGGGTTCAGCATGGATTATCTGGGTCAGGATTGGTTCATTTTCCATGGGTGCTGGATCGGGATGTCGCCCCTGAAGGTGGAGGGCTGGGGCGCTGGTCTGCAATCAGTGGCCCAGGGGTGGCCCATTCTTTCTGGGTGGGGGACCAAGATGTTCCCCTTCCTTGTGGGTGTGGAGCCTGGGGATCAGCTTGAATTGGTTTGGCTGGAGGTGGCTCATCCTCCCTGAGTGCTTGATCGGCCTGCCATGCATGGGGTGGCTTTTTCTTTCTTGATGGGGGGGGGCGGCAGGTTTCTCCCCCTCCCTCTGGGGGTGGGTGGCCTGGGGGCTAGCATGGATTGTCTGGGCCGGGATTTGCTCATTCTCCATGTGTGCTGGATCGAGGCGGCCACCCCTGGGGGTGAAGGGCCGGGGCGCCAGCCTGCCTTCGGTGCCCCGGAGGTGGACCTTTCCTTCTGGGTGGGGTGCCTCGATCCAAACCAATTCAAGCTGATCCCCAGGCTCCACACCCACAAGGAAGGTGAAACATCTTGGTCCCCCACCCAGAAACAATGAGCCACCTCTGGGCCACTGATTGCAGGCCAGCGCCCCAGCCCTCCACCTGGGGCATCAGCCTGCATTCATTGGCCGGGGGTCCAGCAGTGGCTCATTCTTTCTGGGTGGGGGACCAAGATGTTTCCCCTTCCTTGTGGGTGTGGAGCCTGGGGATCAGCTTGAATTGGTTTGGCTGGAGGTGGCTCGCTCTCCCTCGGTGCTTGATCGGCCTGCCTTGCAAGGGGTGGATTTTTCTTTCTTAGGGGGGGCAGGTTTCTCCCCCTCCCCCTAGGGGTGGGTGGCCTGGGGGCTAGCATGGATTGTCTGGGCCGGGATTTGCTCATTTTCCATGGGTGCTGGATCGAGGCGCCCACCACGGGGGTGGGGGGCCGGGGCGCCAGCCTGCCCTCGGTGCCCCGGAGGTGGCCCTTTCCTTCTGGGTGGGGGGCCGGGATTCCCCCCTCCCCCTGGGGGCGAGGGGCCGGGGGAACAGCATGTATTGTCTGGGTCAGGATTGGCTTGGTCTCCATGGGTACTGGATCAGGGCTTTCTCCCCTGGAGGTGGGGGGCTGGGGCGCCAGCCTTCCTTCAGCGGCCCGGGGTTGGCTCATTCTTCTTGGGTGGGGGGCTGGGATGCTCCTCCTGCGCCTGGGCTGGAGGGCCAGCATGAGGTGTCTGGGCCAGGATTGGCTCATTCTCCATTGGTGCTGGATCGGGATGCCTCCATGGAGGTGGAAGGCTGGGGCACCAGCCTGCATTCAGTGGCCCACCAGAGATAGTTCATTCCTTGTGGGTGTGGGCCTGGGAATCAGCTTGAATTGGTTTGCCCAGGGGTGGCTCGCTCTCCCTGGGTGCTTGCTCAGCCTGCCTGGCCGGGGATGGCTCTTTCCTTCTGGGTGGAGGGCCGGTGTTCTCCCCCTCCCCCTGGGGTTGGGGGCCGAGGGATCAGAGTGGATTATCTGGGCTGGGACTGGCTCGTTCTCCATGGATGCTGGATCGAGGCGGTCCCCCCTGGGGGTGGGGGGCCAGGGCGCCAGCCTGCCCTCGGTTGCCCGGGGGTGGCCCTTTTCTTCTGTGTGGGGGGGCCGGGGTTCCCCCCCTCCCCCTGGGTGGGGCGCCTTGATCCAGCGCCCTTGGAGAATGAGCAAGTCCCCCACCCAGAAACAATGAGCCACTTCTGGGCCACTGAATGCAGGCCAGCGCCCCAGCCCTCCACCGTCAGGGGCGACATCCTGATCCAGCACCCATGGAGAATGAGCAAATCCCGGCCCAGACAATCCATGCTGGATCCCCAGCCCTCCGCTTCTAGGGGGAGGGGGAGAACCCCGGCCCCCCACCCAGCAGGAAAGAGCCATCCCTGGCCAGGCAGGCTGAGCAAGGCCCATCCCTGGGCCGCTGAAGGCAGGCTGGCGCCCCAGCCCCCCACCTCCAGGGGAGAAAGCCGTGATCCAGCACCCATGAAGAACGAGCCAATCCTGGCCCAGACAATACGTGCTGTTCCCCTAGCCCCTCGCCCCCAGGCGGAAGGGGGAACCCCAGCCCCCCAAGAAAGAAAAAGCCACCCCTGGCATGGCAGGCCGATCAAGCACCCAGAGAGAGCGAGCCACCTCCAGCCAAACCAATTCAAGCTGATCCACAGGCTCCACGCCCACAAGGAAGGAGAAACATCTTGGTCCCCCACCCAGAAAGAATGGGCCACCCCTGGGCCACTGAATGCAGGCCAGCGCCCCAGACCTCCACCTTCAGGGGCGACATCCAGATCCAGCACCCATGGAGAATGAGCAGATTCCGGCCCAGACAATCCATGCTAGCCCCCAGGCCACCCACCACCAGAGGGAGGGGGAGAAACCTGCCCCCCCCTCAAGAAAGAAAAAGCCACCCCTGGCGAGGCAGGTCGATCAAGCACCCAGGGAGAGCGAGCCACCCCTGGGCCACTGAATGCAGACCAGCGCCCCAGCCCTCCACCTTCAGGGGCGACATCCCGATCCAGCACCCATGGAGAACGAGCCAATCCTGGCCCAGACAATACATGCTGGTCCCCCAGTTTCTCACCCCCAGGGGGAGGGGGGGAACCTCGGCCCCCCACCCAGAAGGAAAGGGCCACTCCTGGGCCACAAAGGGCAGGCTGGAGCCCTGGCCCCCTACCCCGAGGGGGGAACACCTCGTTCCAGCATCCATGGAGAACGAGCCAGTCCCAGCCCAGATAATCCACTCTAATCCCTCGGCCCCCACCCCTAGGGGGAGGGGGAGAACCCCGGCCCCCCACCCAGAAGGAAAGAGCCATCCCCGGCCAGGCAGGCTGAGCAAGCACCCAGGGAGAGCGAGCCACCCCTGTGCAAACCAATCCAAGCTGATCCCCAGGCCCACACCCACAAGGAATGAACTATCTCTGGTGGGCCACTGAATGCAAGCTGGTGCCCCAGCCTTCCACCTCCATGGAGGCATCCCGATCCAGCACCAATGGAGAATGAGCCAATCCTGGCCCAGACACCCCATGCTGGCCCTCCAGCCCAGGCGCAGGAGGTGCATCCCAGCCCCGAGCCCAAGAAGAATGAGCCACCATCATGCCGCTGAAGGAAGGCTGGCGCCCCAACCCCCCACCTCCAGGGGAGAAAGCCCTGATCCAGCACCCATGGTGACCGAGCCAATCCTGGCCCAAACAATACATGCTGTTCCCCCGACCCCTCACCCCCCGGGGGAGGGGGGGAACCCCGGCCCCCCACCCAGAAGGAAAGGGCTACCTCCGGGGCACCGTGGGCAGACTGGCGCCCCGGCCCCCCACCCCAGTGGTGGGCGCCTCGATCCAGCACCCATAGAGAATGAGCAAATCCCAGCCCAGACAATCCATGCTAGCCCCAAGGCCACCCAACCCCAGGGGGAGAAACCTGCCCCCCTAAGAACGAAAAAGCCACCTCTGGCGAGGCAGGCCGATCAAGCACCCATGAAGAATGAGCCAATCCTGACCCAGACAATCCATGCTGGACCCCCGGCCCTCCGCCCCCAGGGGGAGGGGGGGAATCCCGGCCCCCCCCCCCCCCCACCCAGACAGAAAGAGCCATGCCTGTCCAGGCAGGCTGAGCAAGCACCCAGGGAGAGCGAGCCACTCCTGGGCAAACCAATCCAAGCTGATCCCCAGGCTCCACACCCACAATGAAGGGGGAGCATCCCGTTCCCCCACCCAGAAAGAATGAGCTATCACTGGGTCAATGAATGCAGGCTGATGCCCCAACCCCCCCTCCAGGAGGGGCATCCCGATCCAGCACCCATGGAGAACGAGCCAATCCTGGTCCAGACAATACATGCTGGTCCCCCGGCCTTTCGCCCCTGGGGGGGGGGGGGGGGAACCCCGGCCCCCCACCCAGAAGGAAAGAGCCATCCCCGGCCAGGCAGGCTAAGCAAGCACCCTGGGAGAGCGAGCCACTCCTGGGCAAACCAATCCAAGCTGATCCCCAGGCCCACATCCACAAGGAATGAACTATCTCTGGTGGGCCACTGAATGCAGGCTGGTGCCCCAGCCTTCCACCTCCACGGAGGCATCCCGATCCAGCACCAATGGAGAATGAGCCAATCCTGACCCAGACACCCCATGCTGGCCCTCCAGCCCAGGCGCAGGAGGAGCATCCCAGCCCCCCACCCAAGAAGAATGAGTCACCCTCGGGCCGCTGAAGGGAGGCTGACGCCCCAGCCCCCCACCTCCAGGGGAGAAAGCCGTGATGCAACACCCATGGAGACCGAGCCAATCCTGGCCCAGACAATACATGCTGTTCCCCCGGCCCCTCGCCCCCAGGGGGATGGGGGGAACCCCGGCCCCTCACCCAGAAGGAAAGAGCCACCTCCGGGGCACCAAGGGCAGGCTGGCGCCCCGGCGCCAGGCCGATCAAGCACCGTGGGAGAGCGAGCCACCTCCCGCCAAACCAATTCAAGCTGATCCCCAGGCTCCACACCCACAAGCAAAGAGAAACATCTTGGTCCCCCACCCAGAAACAATGAGCCACCTCTGGGCCACTGAATGCAGACCAGCGCCCCAGCCCTCCACCTTCAGGGGCAACATCTCGATCCAGCACCCATGGAGAATGAGCCAATCCTGACCCAGACAATCCATGCTGGACCCCCCTCCCTCTGGGGGCGGAGGGCCAGGGGTCCTGCATGGATTGTCTGGGTAAGGATTGGCTCATTCTCCATGGGTGCTGGATCGGGATGTTGCCCCTGAAGGTGGAGGGCTGGGGCGCTGGCCTGCATTCAGTGGCCCAGAGGTGGCTCATTGTTTCTGGGTGGGGGACCAAGATGTTTCTCCTTCCTTGTGGGTGTGGAGCCTGGGGATCAGCTTGAATTGATTTGGCTGGAGGTGGCTCGCTCACCCTCGGTGCTTGATCGGCCTTCCTTGCCAGGGGTGGCTTTTTCTTTCTTAGGGGGGGCAGGTTTCTCCCCCTCCCCTTGGGGGTTGGCCTGGGGATCAGAGTGGATTATGTGGGCTGGGACTGGCTCGTTCTCCATGGGTGCTGGATTGAGGCGGTCCCCCCTGGGGGTGGAGTCCAGGGCGACAGCCTGTCCTTGGTGGCCCGGGTGTGGCCCTTTCCTTCTGGGTGGGGGTCCGGGGTTCCCCCCCCTCCCCCTGGGGGCGAGAGGCCGGGGACCATTTGGCTCATTTTTTCTGAGTGGGGGAACGGGATGCTCCCTCTTCATTGTGGGTCTGGAGCCTGGGGATCGGCTTGGGTTGGTTTGCCGAGGGGTGGCTTGCTCTCCCTGGGTGCTTGCTCAGCCAGCCTGGACGGGTATGGGTCTTTCTTTCTAGGTGGGGGGCTGGGATTCTCCCCCTCCCCCTGGGAGCGGAGGGCCGGGGGTCCAGCATGGATTGTCTCCGTCAGGAATGGCTCATTCTCCATGGGTGCTGGATTGGGATGTTGCCCCTGAAGGTGGAGGGCTGGGGCGCTGGTCTGCATTCAGTGGACCAGGGGTGGCTCATTCTTTCTGGGTGGGGGACCAAGATATTTCCACTTCTTTGTGGGTGTGGAGCCTGGGGATCAGTTTGAATTGGTTTGGCTGGAGGTGGCTCGCTCTCCCTGGGTGCTTGATCGGCCTGCCTCGTCAGGGGTGGCTTTTTCTTTCTTAGGGGGGGCAGGTTTCTCCCCCTCCCCCTGGGGGTGGGTGGCCTGAGGGCAAGCATGGATTGCCTGGGCCGGGATTGGCTCATTCTCCATGGGTGCTGGATCGGGATGTCACCCCTGAAGGTGGAGGGCTGGGGCACTGGCCTGCATTCAGTGGCTCAGGGGTGGCTCGCTCTCCCTGGGTGCTTGATCGGCCTGCCTTGCCAGGGGTGGCTTTTTCTTTCTTGGGGGGGGGGGGGCAGGTTTCTCCCCCTCCCTCTGGGGGTGGGTGGCCTGGGGGCTAGCATGGATTGTCTGGGCCGGGATTTGCTCATTTTCCATGGGTGCTGGATCGGGATTGTTGCCCCTGAAAGTTGAGGTCTGGGGCGCTGGCCTGCATTCAGTGGCCCAGAGGTGGCTCCTTCTTTCTGGGTGGGGGACCAAGATGTCTCTCCTTCCTTCTCGGTGTGGAGCCTGGGGATCAGCTTGAATTGGTTTGGGTGGAGGTGGCTCCCTATCCGTGGGTCCTTGATTGGCCTGCCATGCCAGGGGTGGCTTTTGCTTTCTTGGGGGGCGGGGTTCCCTCCTTCCCCTTGGGGGTGAGGGGAACAGCATGTATTGTCTGGGCCAGGATTTGCTCGTTCTCCATGGGTGCTGGATCACAGCTTTCTCCCCTGGAGGTGGGGGGCTGGGGCGCCAGCCTGCCTTCAGCGGCCCGGGGGTGGCTCATTCTTCTTGGGTGAGGGGTCGGGATGCTCCTCCTGCGCCTGGGCTGGGGGGCCAGCATGGGGTGTCTGGGCCAGGATTGGCTTATTCTCCATTGGTGCTGGATCGGGATGCCTCCATGGAGGTGGAAGGCTGGGGCACCAGCCTGCATTCAGTGGCCCACCAGAGATAGTTCATTCCTTGTGGGTGTGGGCCTGGGTATCAGCTTGGATTGAGACAGAGTTGGACAGAGTGGATTATCTGGGCTGGGACTGGCTCGTTCTCCATGGGTGCTGGATCGGGATGACGCCCCTGAAGGTGGAGGGCCGGGGCGCTGGTCTGCATTCAGTGGCTCAGGGGTGGCTCGCTCTCCCTGGGTGCTTGATCGGCCTGCCTCGCCAGGGGTGGCTTTTTCTTTCTCTTTGGGGCAGGTCAGGTTTCTCCCCCTACCTCTGGGGGTGGGTGGCCTGGGGGCTAGCATGGATTGTCTGGGCCGGGATTTGCTCATTCTCCATGGGTGCTGGATCGAGGTGGCCACCCCTGGGGGTGGGGGGCCGGGGCGCCAGCCTGCCTTCGGTGCCCCGGAGGTGGTCCTTTCCTTCTGGGTGGGGCGCCTTGATCCAGCACCCTTGGAGAATGAGCAAACCCACCCCCAGGGGGAGGGGAAGAAACCTGCCCCCCCTAAGAAAGAAAAAGCCCCCCCCGGCGAGGCATGCCGATCAAGCACCCAGGGAGAGCGAGCCACCTCCAGCCAAACCAATTCAAGCTGATCCCCAGGCTCCACACCCACAAGAAAGGAGAAATATCTTGGTCCCCCATCCAGAAACAATGACCCACTTCTGGGCCCCTGAATGCAGGCCAACGCCCCAGCCCTCCACCTTCAGGGGTGACATCCCGATCCAGCACCCATGGAGAATGAGCAAATCCCGGCACAGACAATCCATGATGGACCCCCGGCCCTCCGCCCCCAGGGGGAGGGGGAGAATCCCGGCCCCCCCTCCAGAAAGAAAGAGCCATCCCCATCCAGGCAGGCTGAGCAAGCACCCAGGGAGAGCAAGCCACCCCTCGGCAACCCATCCCAAGCCGATCTCCAGGCTCTACACCCACAATGAAGGGGGAGCATCCCGTTCCCCCACACAGAAAGAATGGGCCACCCCTGGGCCACTGAATGCAGGCCAGCGCCCCAGACCTCCACCTTCAGGGGCGACATCCCGATCCAGCACCCATGGAGAATGAGCAAATCCCGGCCCAGACAATGCATGCTAGCCCCCAGGCCACCCACCCCCAGAGGGAGGGGGAGAAACCTGCCCCCCCCCAAGTAAGAAAAAGCCACCCCTGGCGAGGCAGGCCGATCAAGCACCCAGGGAGAGCGAGCCACCCCTGGGCCACTGAATGCAGACCAGCGCCCCAGCCCTCCACCTTCAGGGGCAACATCCCGATCCAGCACCCATGGAGAACGAGCCAATCCTGGCCCAGACAATACATGCTGGTCCCCCGGCCTCTCGCCCCCAGGGGGAGGGGGGGAGGGGGGGAACCCCGGCCCCCCACCCAGAAGGAAATTGCCACCTCGATCCAGCATCCATGGAGAACGAGCCAGTCCCAGCCCAGATAATCCACTCTAATCCCTCGGCCCCCACCCCCAGAGGGAGGGGGAGAACCCCGGCCCCCCACCCAGAAGGAAAGAGCCATCCCCGACCAGGCAGGCTGAAGAAGAACCCAGGGAGAGCGAACCACCCCTGGGCAAACCAATCCAAGCTTATCCCCACCCACAAGGAATGAACTATCTCTGGTGGGCCACTGAATGCAGGCTGGTGCCCCAGCCTTCCACCTCCACGGAGGCATCCCGATCCAGCACCAATGGAGAATGAGCCAATCCTGGTCCAGACACCCCATGCTGGCCCTCCAGCCCAGGCGCAGGAGGAGCATCCCAGCCCCCCACCCAAGAAGAATGAGCCACCCTCATGCCGCTGGAGGAAGGCTGGCGCCCCAGCCCCCCACCTCCAGGGGAGAAAGCCCTGATCCAGCACCCATGGAGACTGAGCCAATCCTGGCCCAGACAATACATGCTGTTCCCCCGGCCCCTCGCCCCCAGGGGGAGGGGGGGAATCCCGGCCCCCCACCCAGAAGGAAAGGGCCACCTCCGGGGCACCGAGGGCAGGCTGGCGCCCCGGCCCCCCACCCCAGTGGTGGGCGCCTCGATCCAGCACCCATGGAGAATGAGCAAATCCCGGCTCAGACAATCCATGCTAGCCCCCAGGCCACCCACCCCTAGGGGGAGGGGGAGAAACCTGTCTCCCTAAGAAAGAAAAAGCCACCCCTGGCAAGGCAGGCCGATCAAGCACCGAGGGAGAGCGAGCCACCTCCAGCCAAACCAATTCAAGCTGATCCACAGGCTCCACGCCCACAAGGAAGGAGAAACATCTTGGTCCCCCACCCAGAAAGAATGGGCCACCCCTGGGCCACTGAATGCAGGCCAGCGCCCCAGACCTCCACCTTCAGGGGCGACATCCAGATCCAGCACCCATGGAGAATGAGCAGATTCCGGCCCAGACAATCCATGCTAGCCCCCAGGCCACCCACCACCAGAGGGAGGGGGAGAAACCTGCCCCCCCCTCAAGAAAGAAAAAGCCACCCCTGGCGAGGCAGGTCGATCAAGCACCCAGGGAGAGCGAGCCACCCCTGGGCCACTGAATGCAGACCAGCGCCCCAGCCCTCCACCTTCAGGGGCGACATCCCGATCCAGCACCCATGGAGAACGAGCCAATCCTGGCCCAGACAATACATGCTGGTCCCCCAGTTTCTCACCCCCAGGGGGAGGGGGGGAACCTCGGCCCCCCACCCAGAAGGAAAGGGCCACTCCTGGGCCACAAAGGGCAGGCTGGAGCCCTGGCCCCCTACCCCGAGGGGGGAACACCTCGTTCCAGCATCCATGGAGAACGAGCCAGTCCCAGCCCAGATAATCCACTCTAATCCCTCGGCCCCCACCCCTAGGGGGAGGGGGAGAACCCCGGCCCCCCACCCAGAAGGAAAGAGCCATCCCCGGCCAGGCAGGCTGAGCAAGCACCCAGGGAGAGCGAGCCACCCCTGTGCAAACCAATCCAAGCTGATCCCCAGGCCCACACCCACAAGGAATGAACTATCTCTGGTGGGCCACTGAATGCAAGCTGGTGCCCCAGCCTTCCACCTCCATGGAGGCATCCCGATCCAGCACCAATGGAGAATGAGCCAATCCTGGCCCAGACACCCCATGCTGGCCCTCCAGCCCAGGCGCAGGAGGTGCATCCCAGCCCCGAGCCCAAGAAGAATGAGCCACCATCATGCCGCTGAAGGAAGGCTGGCGCCCCAACCCCCCACCTCCAGGGGAGAAAGCCCTGATCCAGCACCCATGGTGACCGAGCCAATCCTGGCCCAAACAATACATGCTGTTCCCCCGACCCCTCACCCCCCGGGGGAGGGGGGGAACCCCGGCCCCCCACCCAGAAGGAAAGGGCTACCTCCGGGGCACCGTGGGCAGACT
The DNA here is from genome assembly GCF_009829125.3 of Periophthalmus magnuspinnatus. NCBI lineage: Eukaryota > Metazoa > Chordata > Actinopteri > Gobiiformes > Gobiidae > Periophthalmus > Periophthalmus magnuspinnatus. The sequence continues at coordinate 10,156 of NW_022986750.1, forward strand.
GGCGCCCCGGCCCCACACCCCAGTGGTGGGCGCCTCGATCCAGCACCCATAGAGAATGAGCAAATCCCAGCCCAGACAATCCATGCTAGCCCCAAGGCCACCCAACCCCAGGGGGAGAAACCTGCCCCCTCTAAGAACGAAAAAGCCACCCCTGGCAAGGCAGGCCGATCAAGCACCGAGGGAGAGCGAGCCACCTCCCGCCAAACCAATTCAAGCTGATCCCCAGGCTCCACACCCACAAGGTAGGAGAAACATCTTGGTCCCCCACCCAGCCCTCCACCTTCAGGGGCAACATCCCGATCCAGCACCCATGGAGAATAAGCCAATCCTGACCCAGACAATCCATGCTGAACCCCCGGCCCTCCGCCCCAAGAGGGAGGGGGAGAATCTCGGCCCCCCACCCAGAAAGAAAGAGCCATCCCCATCCAGGCAGGCTGAGCATGGGGTGTCTTGGCCAGGATTGGCTCATTCTCCATTGGTGCTGGATCGGGATGCCTCCGTGGAGGTGGAAGGCTGGCCTGCATTCAGTGGCCCACCAGAGATAGTTCATTCCTTGTGGGTGTGGGCCTGGGGATCAGCTTGGATTGGTTTGCCCAGGGGTGGTTCGCTCTCCCTGGGTTCTTCCTCAGCCTGCCTGGTCGGCTTGTGTTTTGTGCTGTTTTCCTCCTTCTTTCTGCGTCAGAGCCTGGAGCTGGACGGAGACTTGGGTTCCTCCCATGCACTCCTGCAACTAACTGCCAATCAAGCTGCTGGGGAGGACAAAGGGAGCCAGGACCGAACACTCTGCGTGTCCAGTGGTACAGCTCCGCTTGGCTCAATCTCATGTTTTTGCATTTTGACACTCATTTCTAAGTTGGATGTTTTTGCTCCTCATCAGATCCCGCTCCCTGGACCCAGCTCTCCACAACCAGTACTGCTCACCTTGTCTCTGACCCCGCTGCCCAAGATCTACTTCTGGACTACTGCAATCATTCTACCTTCATTCGCACATTTAAAACCTGTAAAATAAACATTGTTAAACTGCTCCCTGAGTTCTGTCTCTTTGGTCTCCCTGTCAGTCATTACAACTGTATGTGTGAAAGGAAGCTTAAACAAAGCATTGATTTTATGTTCTAATGGAAGAATATCAAGATAATAACTTAGGGTCTTAAATTTTAGTTCATTAATCTGAAATACATTTTTTCATTAATCTGCTCGAAATAAATACAGTGGTCCTTTGTTTATCTCAGAGGTTGCAAAGCAGTCAGCTTTATTCTTTTACAATTATATATGTTTTAAGGCTGTAAAACCCCTCACCAAACACTTTCTACACTTTTCTCAGACATTTTCTCACATTTCTCTTGTTTAAACACTCTTATAGTTCAAACCTAGGTAGGTACTTTTGTTGGTGCAGAACGTTTCATCGACATTGTTAATTTTGTTGGGGAGAAAACTTGCAAACATACAGCACTACAGAGTCACACTGCTAGCGTACGAACATTTATATAAATTTGGCAAGTTGAACACATTCTGTACAGTACAGGAGACACAGCACAGAGGAGATGGTCTACAGTCCCTTTGTCAATCAGGACACAGAACACAATGTGAGTTCATACACTGTAAAAAAAAAAACATGCAAAATTGCACACAAAAAAATCTGCGAAACAGTGACGTGATCCACGTTATTATGAGGGATAATTGTAAAATGAAATTAAGATATGGAGCTCAACAATGATCGAGTCCAAAAAGCACATTTAAAACACAGATTTTTTATTTTTTTTTATTCAAAAAGTCTACTGGCAGTGTCTTATAAGTAACCGGACCAGAACTCAAGAAGTCTCTTAGATGAAATGTCAAAATGTCTTCTCTCTAAAACTTTTGTCCAGTTGACAAAATTAAATTTTCTTTGTTTTTTTTTAATATTAATTCATCACAAGTTTGATTTTATAAGTACAGTAACAGCAGCCACAATAGTTGCTATTGCAGGCATGGTCTCTAAAAGCAACAAAAGAGAAGATTCCCATGTAGTACTTTAAGACATTTCACCAATCTGATCAAGCCTAATGTCTTCTCAAACCCATTATATCTCAACAAACCAGGGTGGTATTAATTCAGGAGGATAGGGACAAAGTCATATGACCTTTGATCCCACAGAGGTCATAGTCAGGGGCAGAATAAACTTAAGATGGGAGAGAGGCTACAGCTCACAAAAATGCATAGACAATTATAAAGCAGAAATACAGTTGGTACAAATGTGGAATAACATACTAGCCTCACAGCAAGAAGGTCCTGGAGCCACTGGACCAATCACGAGGAAGAAAGTACAAGACTAAAGCAAACCAATAGATTATCATGGCCTAGGTGAGAGCTGTCCCAGATTAATACTGTGAAGAATTGCAATCAAGAGTGTTGCATATCAGTTTGGCTTCTGCAGTGAGACGTTTTGGTCAAATAAAGGCATTTAAACATTTGCAATTTGAATCTTAAGTTGTTCATTCTACAGTTATATTCCCATGTGTCTGATCAGTTTCCATCTTGACACAATATACAAGTCAACAATGCAATATTTGACACATGAATAAAATCAATCTATCATCTTATCTAATCAATACATACAGTGAAAGTGAAAGATAAATAAAATGAGCCATTAAAGCTCCCTGGACAGGAAGTTTTTTTCAGAATGTCCTGTCTCCATTTCTTTCAATTTTATATTTTTTATATGGCTTCCAGACTTTGCCAAAAGTATGATTTTAGCAATTATTTCCCTGCTACCCAAACCAGGAAGGTACAAATGGGAAATTATCTCCCACTCTGAGCTCATGTACATGTGTTTAGCTCGGGTAACCCATGGAATCACCCACGTGTGCACCACTGAATGTGCCTATGGAGCAGTATTCTTCACTGATAAAAACTACACTAGGATTAGAGTTGCAATATAACTTTTCCTCTGCTGGATCCACTGGTGCCAACTGCTTGTCTGCCTTGTCAGGAATGTTCCACAGGAGACAAGCACTTACATTTAAATACAAAGCTGTGGCATACAAATGTTTTTTTTTAATCATAATTATTAGTAAATGTTTTAATAAACCCAACATTTATTAATTTATTTTTTAAAGCAACAGTATCAAAACAGCAAACACAAAATAAATCTCTTTACAGTGCAGCAAAATAAATATTACATCATCATTCATTCATTCATTCATTAGCCTTCACAAAAACAAGGGGACATAAATTTGTATTTGAGAAAAAAAATCTAATTAAACAGTACAGTAATTATAGCATAGTAAAATTTGCAACAAGAGCTGTTATTTTGAATTAAAGTGGTTGAATATTATATGTGTTCAAAAATCAATGTTAATACAATCTTAACCATTAGTTCCCCAAGTACCAAAAGACATTATAATTAAGACGAATAAAGGTATATCTTTAAGCATGAAAAATCCATTATTTTTAGGTCAATGTTAAAATTGGGTATTGAAAAGACACATGCAGCTCATTTTAAAATGGTATTTTCCTCATTTTTGTTTACAATAATATTCCAGTTTGGCAGTAAGAAGAAAAAGGGCCTAGAATTATGCAGGACAATTATATTTGATGACATAAAGGCACACGGTTTTCAAGGTAACTTCTATGGTATATTCATTGCTAAAACATAACTTACTTAGATCACCATGTTACCTTTTGTTGTTTTGTTAAAATGCTATATCAGCCAAAATCAACATATCATGTTTAATAATTTTTACAGTCCTTTGTCCCTTTGTTCCCCACGCCAAGTCTCTCCTCCTTTAAAGTGCAATTACATTACAATCTGCATGCATTCCACTAATGAAACTACTGCTTATTGCATCAGGTTTGTCTTGTTTTGTGTCTTGTTTCATTGTCGTGTGGGAGTATGGTTACATGGCCTGACCATTGGGTGGGATCATACTGCTAACCGGAAGGAGGGTTCAAATCGTGTCCAGGTGAGATCACAAAATGAATGAAACATGCACGGATGACACCTAAAACCTCATGTTTTTGATGAGGGAATGCTATAACATGGTAGAAAGCTTCATAAAGTAGATTTTGCTTAATACCCTTCTTTAAACAATGTATTAAATCATGTAAGAGACTATAATAAATTGCTGAAATTTGAACATTCGTAACAACATTCCTATGAGTAAAAACGTCCAGTGTTGATTCAAAAGAACTGGTGGAAAACAAAAAAATATTGTGCACACAACTTAGTTTCCAGGAATTATTTCAGCATAAACTGACAACAACAACATCTTGCAAGAAGGAAGGAAGGTTTTCAAAATAAAACCCTGGCATTATATATATGTTTATGTAGAGGAAGTTACAAACATGTCAAAGTAAAAAAGGCATAGTCTACATCCCACATTTTTGTTGGGCTTAATACGTTCAGTCTACCAGCATCTTCCACCAACACCGTTCCAGGAGTTTGGTATAATTTCGTCCTGTGTGGTGAAATGCCATTCCCTTACAGGATAATACTCGCCTGTGCTGTCCACTGGCTGGTCTGCTTGGTCAAATGTGACTGAAGAGGTCTTTAAGAGTTATTTTAAAATGAGTGTGGCCTCTGACCCATCCTTCTTCTTCAGGTAAAGTCCATACGTGAGGTGGTCCTCTCTCCGTAAGAAGGCGTAGAAGTAGTCTGACACCAGGAGAATCTACAAAATGAATAATATAAATAGACAATATTTTATATTACAGTGAATACAGGGGTCACAATGTCTGCCAAAAGACCGCCATGAGATAAAAATCTCATTAAAACATTGTAAATGCTTTCAGTGATAAGAAACCAAGGCACCCCGAGGAAACCTATGCAGGGACAGGGAGACCATGCCCCCCACCCACCGTCTGGGAATGAGAACTTCTGCTCTGAGGCAAGAGCACCAATCGCTGTACCAGGTGTATGAAATAAAACTGATCAATCCAATAAAAAAATATATACATTTTTACATTAGTTTTGGTGTATAGAATACTGTGCAATTCTTGGGTCGAAATGATCATATTGAAACAATCCAAGGATTGAATGTACTTCACCCTCAACAGAATGAATACTAACACAAATATTATTGACAGCTAAAAAAAACAAAACAAAAAAACAAAAAAAAACATGCAAACATACTTTGACTACTTCTAATTTGCGCTAAACTCAGAATCCACAGAAACATAAGCTAAAACATCTGTGGGTCTGAAGTCAGAATATATGTCCACAAAAACACACAGTGGATCAAGTCCTGCTCAGAGCGGAGCACTGGTATTTGCCTTAAGCAGCCTCACTTCTGTCAGTCCAGCCCAAGGCAGTTGTGGCTACAGAAGCAGCTTACTACCATGCAGTACACTTTCAATATCTTGAAAGGTGATTTACATTCTGATTTACTTATGCTTCACCTGAGCCACATTGAACAGTAGTGTAATGGCGTAGTAAAAGTTGGAGTTGGCACTGCCAGAGTAGATCCACAGATGCCACAGCACAGGGAACAGAGCAGAGCAGGCGATCAGCACACATGTGACCAGGAAGATGTTTCTCAGGACTGAGGAGAGACAGAGTACATTTGATTACAAAGCACAATAATTCAGAATCAATGTTTCCATCTCAAACAGTTTAAATATTATTCTGATGCTCTTTGGAATATTCAATATAAAAGAAAAATGTGAAAACAGGTCAAAATAATCAATAAATAAATTAGCAGTATCAAATCGCTTCCCTTAAATGGAGGTTTCAAATTGTAGAATGTGAATTTGGAGGGCAGAATACAATGTTGTAGTGTTGACTAGAGGGGGTATTCTACTTCTACAGGGTATTACCAGTAACGCATAACATATTTGGATCACCATGTTCCCTTTTATTGTTTTGAAAATGCTGTATTTACCAAAAAGGTTTCTTTTGTTTCACTTTTGTTTTTGGTCTCTGTGCCAAGTCCCTCTTTAGAGCGCTTTCATAAAACAATCAGTGTGCATCCCGCTAATAAAACTACTGCACATCACTTCAGGTTTGTCAAGTTGTTATGTACAGTATTCTATCATGCGTGGATGATGTAGACTTTTGGCCTAATGGAATCTCACAGCTAACTGTAAAGAAGTTTCATTAGGAGGCTCAGAAGAGATTGGTAAATTACTGAAAAGCTTCTTAAGATATGTGCTTTTGATGAGGGAACAATATTATCAATATTATTACATAGTTAAAAGATATATATATATATATATATATATATATATATATATATATATATATATATATATATATATATATATATATATATATATATATATATATATATATATATATATATATATATATATATATACTACATAATTGCCCCTCTTTAACACAGTAATGAGCTTAGGATCTCTATTATTTTACTTTAATATTTTGTCTTTCCAGAACTCCCTACAACCGCCTCCATCTAAAGGTGAACGTGTGTGATTAATGAATGAACAGCGAGTTATTTTAAGCCCTCACATCTGTGTAGGTGGCTCCAGAGTGGGAGGAGGGACAGGTACAGAGCTATGCCTCCCACTGTGGGGTAAGATTTAAAGATGGACATCACGGCCAACTGCATGAACATCAGGAACACTGGGTGCTCCCTGATAAAAACAAACAGATTTCAAATTAGCCAATACAACAGTGAGTAAAAACTATAAAACAGTAATAAGAAATCATAATCACTCGTGATTACAACGACAGTAGCTCAGTTGGTAGAGTGTTTGTCCACTGATCTGAAGGTTGGTGCTCTCGACATAAACATCATTGGTTGAGCGGTCAGATCCACTGATCTGGTTGGCGGTGTGATTCTAGCTCACAGAGGGCAAGACACTTAACCCACCTTGCCCTCAGTGTCTGCGTACAGTGTGAATGGGTGAGTGGTAAAGAGTGGTTGTAAAGCGCTTTGAGTGCCTTGAAGGTGGAAAAGCACTATAGAAAAATGTGACCATTTACCATATGATATGGCAATACTAATTAATGCTGCCATATATTTTTTGTGAAATATACCAAAAATAGTCACAGTGACGTAATGACCACGATATTAATGCATCATATTAAGAGAGAAATTGTATTTTTTGTGAGCAAAAGATGAAAATGTTAAAACTGAAACAATAACATAAGTGCAAAGATAAATTAAATACTTATGATATAATCAGCATCAATGGTATAACAAGTATTCTGACATATCTATACAAAGACATTGGATCCTATGGTAGAAACAACTATCCCA
>NW_022986751.1:0-16441 GCF_009829125.3 Periophthalmus magnuspinnatus
CTTCTCTCTCTTTTTTACTTCTAAACCGCCATGTTTGTTTTGACTGAAATGGAGCATCTCTCTCTGATTGGTTAATCCACCTGTCAGTCACACACTCTGGAACTGGGGAGACAGGAAAAGGTTCCAGACCGACTCGTCTTTATAAAGTTTTGTGATTTGAAAAGTGTCATGATCCGCACCGTCCGCTCCACGTTTTACCTCCTGTCCTGCTCCTTCCCTCCCTCACCTGCCGGAGCTGGGCTGAGCTCCTGGCTCCTCCTGCTGCGTGCACCTGCAGCTCATCAGCGCAATTACTCCCACCTGCTGCAGAGCATAAGAGGAGCTGGGACCAGACACTCGACGCAAGATCGTCTGCGTTTCTTCACCCTGTTCTGTGCCATCGTTCCTTCGTTCCTGTTCCTGCTCCGGCCTCCACACCCCAGCTCCGGTACAGTCCACCCTTTGTCTTCACCTCCTTGTCTCATCCTGGACTCCGTCTTGCTCCACGTCTCCCGCTCCGGCCCCGGTACTGTTCAACTCCTGGTCTTCACCTCCTTGTCTCTCGTCCCGGACTCTGGCTCACTCCCCGCTCCCAGTTCCTTGCTGGGTTAATGAACTCTTGTTAATTATTTCACAATCTGTAAAATAAACACTGTAAATCTGCCCCGAGTCTGCACTCTTTGGTCCGCTACACACACCGCTACGACAAAAAGTGTGGTTCTGTCTGGAGTGTGTGGTTCAGTCTGGAGTGTGTGGTTCTGTCTGGAGTGTGTGGTTCTGTTTGGTTCTGTCTGGAGTGTGTGGTTCTCTGTGGTTCTGTCTGGAGTGTGTGGTTCTGTCTGGAGTGTGTGGTTCTGTCTGGAGTGTGTGGTTCTCTGTGGTTCTGTCTGGAGTGTGTGGTTCTGTATGGTTCTGTCTGGAGTGTGTGGTTCTGTCTGGAGTGTGTGTTTCTGTCTGGAGTGTGTGGTTCTGTATGGTTCTGTCTGGAGTGTGTGGTTCTGTCTGGAGTGTGTGGTTCTCTGTGGTTCTGTCTGGAGTGTGTGGTTCTCTGTGGTTCTGTCTGGAGTGTGTGGTTCTGTCTGGAGTGTGTGTTTCTGTCTGGAGTGTGTGGTTCTGTATGGTTCTGTCTGGAGTGTGTGGTTCTGTCTGGAGTGTGTGGTTCTGTATGGTTCTGTCTGGAGTGTGTGGTTCTGTGTGGTTCTGTCTGGAGTGTGTGGTTCTCTGTGGTTCTGTCTGGAGTGTGTGGTTCTGTATCGTTCTGTCTGGAGTGTGTGGTTCTGTCTGGAGTGTGTGGTTCTCTGTGGTTCTGTCTGGAGTGTGTGGTTCTGTCTGGAGTGTGTGGTTCTCTGTGGTTCTGTCTGGAGTGTGTGGTTCTGTCTGGAGTGTGTGGTTCTGTCTGATCTTCTGTGATTGTCGTTTAGAGCTGATCTTTTCTCTCACCACTAATTCTCATGGCAGTATTAGATCAATAAGTTTAAAAGTGCACTATGTAACTTTTCTGGTGGTGGACCAACCACCTGCTCCTGTCTCCAAGGAGATGTTCAGACTGTTCCACATTCATTAAACTAACCTGTCGTGCATTTCTTTAATCATATGTTTTACTGAGTGGGCTTGTCGCTCCTTAGTTCTGACTTGTGTAAAAAATATTACAAACCAATTTAAGTGTTACCATGGAAACCTGTGGTACCCCATCACTTCCATCGCCCCAGAACCAACTATCTAGCACCAATCATAGGCGCCATTTTGAGGACTTTTTTCTCCTTTCAAAAGACGCTCTGGCAACAGCCCCCCTTTCCCATCAGCGTGGATATTGTGGTTTGTGTGCGCCGTGTCTCCCATAGGCGCCGGTGTTTGTTTAATCGGAGCGCTGTTTGCCTTGGAGCTTACAGGAGATGAGGCCTTGTGCTCGGAATGGGACAGAGCCGACACGGAGCGGCTCTCGGAAAAAAAACAGCCTCTGAAGATTCAACCTCAAGTTCAGACTCAAACTTTCATGGCTGTAGTCGACAAAGACGTGATAAAAAAGGGGGCGTGGCTAAAGCTCTCAAAAGTATGACATATCTCGATGGCTGCGTCTCAATTCGCCGTTTACTGCGTTTCCATGGAGATCGGCAGCAGACTTCGCACACTTCGGTATCCCATCATGCACCGCGCCTGACTTCTTCTACGGGAGAAACAAGGTATATTTTTTTAAGGTATATAAAGTTGTGTAATACTCACTTCAATTGAGGGGAAAAAATCACCTCAAACATTTTATTTGGATCTTAATATTCAAAGGGAAAGAAGAATTCCTTATTTCACATGTGTCAAACTCAAGGCCCGGGGGCCAAATGCGGCCCGCCACGTCATTTTATGTGGCCCGTGAGAAGGTAAATTACAATAAGTCTCTGCTGCTTTAATGTTTGCACTGACAATAAACTAATGAAATTTTCCCAGCAAGTGGAACTGAGAAATATTTGCAAATAATCATCACAAAATGTTCATGAAGAGGAAAACTGTCGGCGTGGAAGGAAGTTTGGAGGAAGAAAGAAAAACCTGTATGTTTTTTTGTGTTATGAGGCGGGTCAGTTGTGAAAAAGTACAATCTACGTCGACATTTTGACACCAAACACAGAGCTAAGTATGAAAAAGTTAAACAACAAAAACAACAAACTGTCCAATAATTAAAAGGCTGTAAAAGTCCGTATTTGAAGCAGAGCTGAAGGTTCTGACCAGATACACACTTTAAAAATGTCAGTTTATCACAGAAACCGTTATTTAACAAGTTAGAAAGTAATTACATTTATTTTACATGACATTTGTTTACATTTAGTGACATTTACGCTGCCGCACAGTCACATCTGGCCCTCGATGGCGGCCATTTTGCTGATGTGGCCCTCGGTGAAAATGAGTTTGACGCCCCTGCCTTACTTCATTCAGTCTAAACGGAAATAAACGACTGCGAGGACGGCACTTTGACTCTTCTTCTACGAAATAATAAATAGTTAAAAATAAACCTGTCATTATTTCAGTGTCCATTTTACACGTTTAGGTCATGAGTCGGCGGCCGTATAGCTCATTAGTCATGGTTGCTAGGTGACGCTGAACGGTACTTCGAAATGTGCAACCGTCGTATTGTATCGGACCCAAAACTGCACTAACGAGTCAGCACCTGCAGGGGGAGTTCGCGCAAAAACTACTATTTACGCTTAAAAAACACAGCTAGAAAACACATGTATTTATATAAAAACAGATTAAACTTGTATTTTATGGTTTTAATCTGCCTTTTTATATATAACTACCAAAATACTAATACTAAATACTCGCTCCTGTCTGCTACTGTCCTGTACAAAAAAAAAAAAAAAGCCATGTTTTTCAGTCCCTTGTTCCATTTCTTTTACTTCAGGAAATAGCCATATTTGCATGTCCCTGATTGGCTAATCCACCTGTCAATCATGCCCCATCTGAACTCACACCTTTGTAAAGTATTTGACAAATGTGTGCTCTGGATTAAAGGTAAATTTGTCACTTAAATGAGTAATCAAAACGTTTACTCGAGTAAGAGTACTGTTACACTGTTTATAGTAACAGTAACCTCTGATTTTTACTGATATTTGCTTTTGAATAGAGAGAAAAAGACGTCATAATTTGCACGAAAATCAAAAGATACATTCCCGTGGACAGCTGCAATTTCGACTGCGCTCCAGAAGCACGGACCTGCAATGCATCGTGGGAATAGAGGTCGTCTCCCCTCAAACCCCAAAGACATTTCTCAGCCGACGCAGTGGTTTTAGTGTCAGCTTAAGAGCGCACGGATCCTGCCAAGACTCAGCCACAAAATGGAGGGATATGAGGTCTTCCTGTGTCCTCCTCCCCTTTAATTCAATTAGGCTCATTCCCAAACGGGCCAGGGACGGAGGGGACGGAGGGGACGGAGGGGGGGGGATATTGCTGGACATATTTCTCAGCCCAAAGGAGGCAGTTCAGAGGGGTGGAGGGGGTATAAAGTTGACCCTCTCAGCTCTGGAGGTTCGGTATCTCCTCCGCGCGCTAACACGCTAAGGCGCTAACTCCAGATAAGGATCGGACAGTGCAGCGGTCACCCACAATCCCATGACATCAGCCAAAAAGCAGCTGTGTGCGGTGAAAGCGACGGGGGGAGGGAAGAGGGAGGGGGAAATAGGACAAATATATAAGGACGGTTTTCTGGAGTAGACAGTTTTGTTAATATAGTTTTGTGTATTGTCTCATCATGTGGACTTTGTGAATCTTATAATGTTGTTTTATTTTCTCTTCAAACACATCTAGACTCCTGTTTTGTTTCATATCCGCACGGTGAAAAATCGTTCATATATTTCACATTTTTCCGGTCGTCACGTGTTCAAATGGGCGTGATTGACAGGTGGATTAGCCAATCAGGGACACGCAGGACCTGACTGTATCAAAACAAATATGGCTGCTTAGAATAGAGAAAAGAAAGGAAAAAAAAATATCACAGGAGGTTAAAAAAAAACCCAACATGTCGAATCCAAGAGCAAAACATTTAATTCTGTTAGTCTGAGGTGAGAGGAATGTGATTTTGTGAAAAAATGATCAGCGACCAATGAGTTTCGTTTCACATTAGTCTCAGAAATAAACAAATCTGATTAGACGGTAGTGTTTGGTTCTGGTGGTTCTGGAGGTTCTGGTGGTTCTGGAGGTTCTGGAGGTCCTGGAGGTCCTGGTGGTTCTGGTGGTTCTGGAGGTCCTGGAGGTCCTGGTGGTTCTGGTGGTTCTGGTGGTTCTGGAGGTCCTGGAGGTTCTGGTGGTTCTGGAGGTCCTGGAGGTTCTGGTGGTTCGGGCTCGAGTTGCGACGTAGGGAGTGAGAATTGCGCGACAATGGAATGATTTTGAAATTTGGCGTCACGAATACCATGATCAAAATAAAGACTGTTAATGAATATACACTGTCTGGTCAAAAAAATAAAAAATAAACCTGGATTTAACGAAGCAAATAGGTACGAGTCTCCTGCAGTTGGTCCGGTCGAGGTTCAGCAGAATGAGGTCAGCTGACACCGGAATAAACTGAATGACCAGGTTATTACATCAGTGGATTTGTTCAGGGAGACAGAGGGAGAGAGAGGGGGGAGAGAGAAAGGGAGGCTGAGAGGGAGAGAGAAAGGGAAGCAGAGAGAGTGAGACAGAGAGAGAGGGAGAGGGGGATGGAGAGAGAGTGAGAGAGAGAAACAGAGGCAGGGAGAGAGATGCACAGAGAGAGAGAGAGAGAAAGAGAGAGAGAAAGCAGAGAGAGGGAGAAACAGAGGCAGAGAGAGAGAGATGCACTGAGAGAGAGAGAACGAGAGGGAGAAAGCAGAGAGAGAGGGAGAAACAGAGGCAGAGAGATGCACTAAGAGAGAGAGAAAGCAGAGAGAGATGCACTGAGAGAGAGAAAGAGGGAGAGGGAGGGAGAGAGAGAGAAATAGAAGCAGAGAGGGAGGCAGAGTGAGGAAGAGAAGCAGAGAGAGACAGGGAGAGAGATGCACACAGAGAGAGAGGGGAAGCGAGAGAGAGGGAGAGAGAGATGCAAAGAGAGAGAGAGGGAGGCAGAGAGAGAGAGAAATAGAAGCAGAGACTGAGAGAGGGAGAGATGGAGGCAGAGAGAGAAAGAGAAGCAGAGAAAGGGAAATAGAAGCAGGGAGAGAGACACAGAGATGCACTGAAAGAGAGAGAGGAAGTGTGAGAGAGGGAGAGAAATAGAAGCAGAGAGGGAGAGAGAGAGACCCCGACCCCAACACATCAATAAACACAACCAGACAACCAGGAGCCAGGGCCCAGGAGGCAGGGCCCAGGAGCCACAGCCAACCACAGCTCCCGGTGCAGAGGGCTCCTCAGAGGAAACACTGGCAAATCTAAAATTATTAAAAGTAAAACATAAGTAAAACATGGATATCAACATAAACACACTATCCAGAGCCTAAATAAGCCTAAATAAATATAGAAGTAAACTAAAGTGATAAATACTAATCAAAAGCTATGCTAAAAAGATGACCCTGCTTTTACAAACCTGAATGTTCTCTGCGGCCCTGAGTTCCTCCGTCAGACTGTTCCACAGACGGGGGCCATAAAACTGGAAAGGGGCCTCTCCGTGAGTGTGTGTCCTGACTGTGGGGATGTGCTGGAGAAGCTTTGTGCAGCGTCAGACTCGACCAGCATCAATGCAAAATGAACGCAGCGCTGGATGGAAATAAACCTTGTGACGTTGGAGAAGCGAAATAAAAAACAATGCCACAGCGAATGCAACCAAATATTACAGTGTGTGACTTTTTTTTTTTTGCCCGGCAGTGCATCACAATAACGAATGAAGTTGTTGAAGTTTAAACATGTTCTGGATATGAATGATTATAATTTTAATACTATGAGCAGTTCCTGTATTTAAACATGTTGTGGCATTGTACTTTTTTGTTTAGTTTTTATTTTTATTTTTTTTTTTTTTCTGTGATATGAAAGATCGTTATGGAGAAGTAGGTTTGTTCTGCACATTCTGGTGATATTATGGCCACCGCATTTGTTTATTAAAATGTCCCATGAACTCTATAAAGATATATTACTGTTTATTATTTAATATTTATTATTTGTAGTGTGGACCAGACTTAAATATATAAAAAAAATATACTGTGGATTCACCAGGCAACGTTTACTTTAGTTAGTTTTTTAGCTTCGATTTGTGTCACTTCACTCCTCCGCGAGCCAACAAGATGGAGTCCTTGCGCCCTCTGCTGGCACTTTAAACTTGAGTGGAGTTGTTTTTCCATCACTGTCAGTTACGACCAAATGAATCGCAAAGACCGAGGTTCCCGACGGTAGTTTACAAAGTCAGATACAATGTGCAGCGCTGGACCGTACAAACTTTTCTTGGTTCTATTTTTCCATGTGGACTGAAGGAAGGATGAAATCTGAAGTAATTAAATGTGTGTTTTAGTGCGGTGACCTCCACTTTCCCTCTTGGCTCATCTGCTCCATGTGTCTGCGCCGCCTCCATTACAGAGAGGGGCCAAAACATCTCTCAGACAAATGACATGACGAATGGACTTTAATCAGGAGTTAGTGATATTAAAGGCTTCAAATGGGAAACAGGGCGATGGGATGAGGAAGAGGATGAGGAGGAGGAGGAGGACGAGGAGGAGGATGAGGAGCTGAGGTAATGCTGATTAGGGGAGAGCTTCGTCACTTCCAGGAGTGGGGCAGTGACAGGGGGAGGCGCGGAGGTTTAATCCCATGACTCATGTGACCTTCAGAGTCTGACTTTAGGTTTAAGATCGTCTAGATAGTTTCATTTTTTCATTTATTATTATTTTTATTAATGGTATTATTGTTATTATTATTATTATTATTATTATTATTATTATTGTTGTTGTTGTTGTATTATTATTATTTATGTTATTTTATTTTATTTTTATAGAGCTATATGTAGTCTTGTAGTCTTGCTCCTGAAACCCCACTGTACAATTCTATCAAGATTTTGGATGGTTTGCTATTATTACACTGGGTTACAAAAAAAACATTTTTGATAGTTGTCTGTGTTTTTTCAACTGAATTAGGACCATTTTGCACCACTGAATCCAAAAATAATATCCATTTTTCTCAGTCAGGTCAGGTTTTTATGCTAATTTGATTTTGAAAAATCCGATCTTCTGACTAAATTGATTACAATTTTGTGACATTATCAGTCGATTTTCTTTAATATTTCTCATCCAAAAAATGTTTTAGGAGATAAAAAATAGTTTCTAACAGAATGTATTAATTAAATGTTACATTATGTTAATTGATAAAGGTAAGTACATGTAAATTGGAACTTTACGTTATTATTGTGCAAAATTCAGGACATGAACTTCAGTTTCTATGAACCCCTTGAATGCTCAGCAGCAGGGATGTCTCTCTTCAGAGTCCAACAGTAATCAGCCATCATGACTGCATCCCAGCGTCCCTGATACCTGGTCTCCATCTCTTTTATGTCCTGATGGAATCTCTCCACCTGCTCATCACTCAGTGATTCCAGATTCTCAGGAAACCTGAACATTTAGCTCCTTTTGGGAAAAAGGATGTGGAGCATCATCATTAAAACCACACTGGAGGAATCTTTGTCACTGATGTCAGGAACTTCTACAAAGACAGGTACTGGAATTTCATCACAGTGAGCTACAGGACGACGTGCTGATTCACGGTCAGGATACTTGAGGCTTCGGTTCTTTCTGTTGATCCCAGTCACATCAATAGCCCAGAAGTAGCAGTCAGTGACATGGTTTGTCGGCTCCCTCCAAACCATGGGAATTCCAAACTTCAGACAGCTCTTCTTGCCTTTAGTCACTGACGCAGATACTCGGTGCATGACTTGCCATGTGTGGCGCCCAAGCTTCATCTTGGTCACCAAGTTTAATACCAAAATAAGCATGGTAAGCACGCTTTATGAAACTTGTGACTTGATTCCTGTTAGGAACATTGGTGTATTCACCACAGATGTAGCAGAATATGTCAGGCTTATTTTTGCAAGATCTTCTAGTCGAAGCCATTTCATTCACTTGTAATATAAAAAAAACAATTAGTCATAAGTTGGCACATGCACAATCTTCAGAATTTGTTTATAGTGAGAAATATAACAGAATTTTGTATCATATGACGTGAAACTACTCACACATGTAAACAAAATCGTCCAAAAACAAATATGTAGTTTAGTTCAGAACGTTGACCTGATTGAGCAAAACCAATGTGATTTTTGGATTCAGCACATCAAAATGATCCTAAATCAGATAAAAAATCTTAGACAATAAATTTAGTGTTGACCAGTGTAATCTACTTGTTTTGAATACTCTACCTGTTTAAATACTCTACCTGTTTAAATACTCTACCTGTTTGAATACTCTACCTGTTTAAATACTCTACCTGTTTTAAATACTCTACCTGTGTTGAATACTCTCCCTGTTTGAATACTCTACCTGTGTTGAATACTCTACCTGTTTGAATACTCTACCTGTTTGAATACTCTCCCTGTTTTAAATACTCTACCTGTTTGAATACTCTCCCTGTTTGAATACTCTCCCTGTTTTAAATACTCTCCCTGTTTGAATACTCTACCTGTTACTCACATACATCAATCACAGCACATAATTCTTACCTCGACTCAAACAAAGAACTCAAATCTTATAAATTGGCCCAAATTGGTTTTAAATCTGATATTTTCAAGAAAAAAATGAAACATATGGTTGAACAAAATGAATTCTGTCGTCTGCCGCTACAACTCCACACAAAAAGAACTTTAAAATGAGCTTCAAACTTAGGATAACGCTCCCCTCGCACAACACGTAATCCACAGTCGTCTCACAGCAGATTGTTACGGGCTTGGTTAAAACACCGGGGTCTTAATGTACCACAAAAAAAAACTCAAATGAAGGTTGAAAATTGGCAAAATGTCTGCGAGATGGAGACAGATAGATGGGGCCTAAAAATACCCCAGGTGAGATAATACATAACATAGTGTCAAATAATAAAATGACACTAATTTATAACAGGGCGCTTCTTAAAAATGAAATAAATTATCTTTTTCTGTAATGGCACTGTCACATCTCCGACTGCTAATGGAAAACGCCAGGAACTGAAGTGCGCTAGTGACTGACAGCAACTTATGAGCTAACCCTGCCCCTAGCATTAGCCGCCGACCGCCGCTAACAGCTAACACCGCTTCCGGCCGCTCCTGCGCTAGCTCATTACCCATTGTGTTAATTGAAGCCACGCTAGCTGAAGTATATAAAAGCTAGGAGCGCGCCGGCCCTTTCGTCTCCCGCTCTCCCCTAAAGCTACACAGGTAATTGAATTGTGGCAGGGCTATCCGTAAAGCTGACTTGTTTTAATAACTTTGTGAGATTATGTTTAATAAGCGGGCCTTAAATGCTGCTTTCCGAGGCCGGAGAGGAGGAGGAAGGTCAAACGTGATAGCGTAGAACGGAGGAGGGGAAGAGGAGGGGAGGCCATTTTGGTGCGGACCTCTCTCGCTGTAGGCGCGATGTAATCATCTTGTCCGTACAGAGCCAGGTTCAACTCCGGGCCAACGACTGCGGAGCTGTGAAGGATCGGAGCAGAGAGAGAGAGAGAGAGAGAGAGAGGAAGAGGAAGAGCTTCCGTAGAGATAATGCGCAGCTATATATGCGCACGTCACGCAGAGAGATCGGGAGTCGAACCCGCAACCTCGTCACTGAGAGGAGGAGACGGGAGGACCGCTCTGCCACGGCAACACGAGGAGAACATGCAAACTCAACACAGAGAAATTAAGAGTCCAACCCACAGACTGTATAAAAAAGTGGAGGCTAGCAGTTGTAGTGGCTAATTCGGAGACGAGTTTCATATTTGGAATTCTGACCGCGAGTATCATAGCAACCAAAGAGCCAATCAGGAGCGAGGCTGTGGAAGGTAACGCTGCTTACCGTCTACATCGCTGGTCAGTCAAACCTGTTGCTAACGCTAACAGGAGTGACCTCGGGGAAAGAAGGCGCCTGATTTGTCTGTTATTAATGTTCAGATTTTGATTTACAGACACAATAGTGAAATAAAAACCCCAGGATCATGTAGAGGGTTAATACGAACATTTAAGAACAAAATGAGTCTGAAGCAGCAGAGTCACTTCCTGTTCGTGGTGATATACAGTTGTCCCTCACTATATCGCGGTAAACTTTTCGCCGTCTGGCTTTTTCTCAGAATTTATTTATTTTTTCAGTGCAATTTCACATCCTTTTTGTTTTACAGCATATGAACGTGCAATGTGTTCTGTTCGTATTGTGTTGTGCGTCCTGATTGGCTGTTGGACTGTAGACCATTGTGTCGTGCGTCCTGATTGGCTGTTGGACTGTAGACCATTGTGTCCTGCGTCCTGATTGGCTGTTGGACTGTAGACCATTGTGTCCTGCGTCCTGATTGGCTGTTGGACTGTAGACCATTGTGTCCTGCGTCCTGATTGGCTGTTGGACTGTAGACCATTGTCCATCAGTCTCCTCCGTGCCGTGTCTCCTGTCCAGTACAGAATGTGTTCAGACAAATTTACATAAACGTTGGATCGCAGTGTGACTCTGAAGTGCTGTACGTTTGCGGTTTGTTTTCTCCCCGACAAAACCCACAATGTCGATGAAACGTTCTGCACCGACAAAGACGCCTACGAAGGTTTGAACTTTGAGAGAGTTTAAACGAGAGAGAAATGTAAGAAAATGTTTGAGAAAAGTGTATAAAGTGTGTGGTGAGGGGTTTGACAGACAAAAACATAGAGAATAATGTAAAAAATAAAGCTGATACTTCACGGATTTCGCCGATCGCGGGTTATTTTTAGAACGTGACCCCCGCGATAAACGAGGGAACACTTACATTAAAGGTCCGATATTACGCAAAACTGACTCTTGTAGCTTTACGTCATGTTCTAATGTTGTTACCTCCTCAAAAACAGACCTGGAGTTGTGTTTTGTTTCATTCACACATGTTTGAGTCACACTTTATTATTAGTCTGTCACATCTACAAAGCTCAAAAACGCTCTGTTCCACCTCGTGATGTCATGACGTGGTAGTTTTCAAGTGAACTATGTCTGTTTGTGATGAAAAAACAACAGATCCGACTCATATTTGCTCTTTTAGTTCGCGTCTCCGTCTCGTGTCTCCGGCCCGTGCGCAGGTAGCGTCGCTTAAAGCCACAGCGTAACGTCTCCGCCTTCGGGCGCCTTGGTAAACGACGCGGCGTTTATCATCGCGGCTGCACTCTGTTCCCGTCAGAGCGAGCGGTCCCCCTCAGCACCGCGCTCATTTTCATATAAATGCTCTTTAATTTTAAATGTCACTCACACACGGGAAACAAAGGCTCTGTCAAAGTCAAGGCGCTTCAAAACTACTTCAGACTGCGGCCCTGGATTAGCTCGGAGCGGCAGAGGGTTTCAACTTGAGGGCAGGGGCCGGGCCTGTGTTTGGTTTAATAGTTGAAGTAGTACTTTTGTTTTGCGAGTTATTCAGATTCAAAATGTGCTGTAGATTAGGACTTTTGTCTTGTAAGAAGATCCTGGACTCCTGGTCTTGACCGCTGTTCCGTCTTTTTGAAGTTTGCATGTTCTCTCTGTGTCTGTGTGGGTTTCTCTTGCGCTTCAGTGTCCCCCAAAAAACACAGACTGCGTAAAGACGTGGACTAAGTGAGCGCGACGTCACCACAGCGTTTGCTCCGGTCAAACAAAGCTCATCGACGCTAGCAGTTATAGCGGCTAATTTGGAGTCGAGTTCTATATCTTTGGAGTTCGGACCGCGAGTATCGTAGCAACCGAAGAGCCAATCCGGAGCGAGGCCGTTGAAGGTAACGCCCCCTTCTTGCCCGCGCTGCTGGTTTAGCACGGAGCGGGCGCTTAGCAACGCTGTCAATCAAACCTGTTGCTGACGCTAGCTGGAGCAAACTCGGCGAAAGAGCGCAGCTGGTTTGTTTGTTATTAATGTTCATATCTTGATTTACAGACACAATAATTATGGTTAGGGTTAATACGAACATTTAAGACCAAAACGATGGAGTCGATGGAGCCGGAAGCGCGCACATGATCACTTCCTGTTTGGAACGCGGCGGCTAGCAGATTAGGCTAGCATTTATCCATGTACATATACAGTTTATGCCAAAAAAAACTAAAAATTTCAAGCTCGAGCAGCATCTCCTCACAGTGAGAAGGTTGAGGGTTCAACTCCAGGGTCGTTCTGTGCAGAGTTGGCAGTTTTTTTTTGTTTTTTTTTTGTTTTTTCAACCAGTGTACCAAGGAACACTAGTTGAGGGACTGTCAGGTTTGCCTTGGAAAAAAAAACACACAAAAAATCCAAGTTGAGTTTACTAATTCACAAACTTATTGAATGTAATAACTGGTCATTGTGGAGTGTCCTTAGAAAACGAACCAAAAAAGGCACAAAAACACCAGTTCTGCAAAATCCCTGGAGTTTCGTGCGTGTCCCAGCATCATTTTTATCAGCCAAAGTGTGTTCTGAGACTCGACAAAAGGCTGAAAAAAAAACACAGTAATGGGTCAAATCCTTCAGCTAATTTAGTCGTTACCAAGTCTGGAGATGGTCCCACTGCTCCTCACAGGTTCAGCCCAGAGACACTGAAGGACGGGTCAAATGCAGGGAGTGTGTAGAGGTGCGTGTTTTGTTCTCTAGATGCTTAAGTTTTTGTTTCGTGTGACTAGGCCCGGAAATTTCAAATCTATCAGCCATAAACGAGGTCAACACATGTACAGTGTTTTGAAGAGCGTCACTGAGCTCGTGCGAGTTCAGCAGCCGGATTTGTTTTGTCTGGGACGTCCCACCTGAGACTGGGGGTCCGGGGGTCACCGAGGGCTCGCCGAGGGGTCACGGAGGGGTCACCGGAGCGGACTGAGGTCTTATCGGTGCAGACTAACGCTTGGGTTTCACTGATATGAGCCTGTGGTCCCGGTAGAGGCTAAAGTCTGGGGAGCAGGGTCAGAGTGCACCTGCTGAACAAACATGAGATAAAGAAACACGAGGAGGAGGAGGAGGAGGAGGAGGAGGAGGAGGAGGAGGAGAAGAGAGTGGCGTTATCAATCATCACCTCACACATGACACACACGAGGGAGGGAGGGAGGGAGAGAGGGAGAAGGAGAGGGGCTGAAGGGAGGGAGAGGGATCATCTCAGAAATGACACACATGAGAGAGGGAGGGAGAGAGAGGGAGAGGGGGAGAGGGAGAGAAAGAGGGGTCACCTAAGACATGACACACACGGGAGAGGGAAGGGGGAGAGAGGGGGGGGGGCAGAGAGAGAGGGATCACTTCAGAAATGACACGCACAAGAGAGGGATGGAGGGAGAGGGGGAGAGAGGGAGGGAAGGAGTGAGGGAGAGGGAGCGAAATGGAAGGAAGGAAGGATGACCTCAGACATGACACACACGAGAGAGGGGGAGAGAGGGAAGGAGGGACAGACAGAGAGAGAGGGAGGGGGTGGAGAGAGGAGAGAGAGAAGGAGAGAAAGAGGGATCACCTCAGAAATGACACAGGGAGGGAGGGAGAGGGATGGAGGGAGAGAGAGAGGGAGGGAGAGGGATGGAGGGAGGGAGAGAGGGAGGGAGAGGAAGAGGGGGAGGGAGACATGGATCACCTCAGAAATGACACACGGCAAGGAGAGGGAGGGAGAGGGGGAGAGAGATGGAGGGAGGGAAAGAGTGGGGAGGGGCAGAGAGAGAAAGAGAGAGAAAAGAGAGCGGGGAGAGGAACCAGGAAATGATCTGATTGGAGAGAGGATTTTAGATTCAGAGAAGAAAATTGTAAAAACAAAGGATTTACAATTAACTTTTCTTTGTATAAACACTGTAAAAGGTTCAAGCTAAAGTTTCTAAACAAATATCAGTGTGAATGATCCTTATTTGGTTCAAATTTAAAGGTGCAGTATGGAACCTTTCTAGTCTGTGTCCTCCCTCGAGTTACATGGTGCCTTTAAATAAAAAAATAAAAAAAACTCTATTGGAGATTATATTTTATTTAATTTGCTATTAATAATCAAATATAATCAAATGTACGTGTGACTCTTCATGACTGTAGCCACAGGCGCCCTGGGGCAGCCTGCCTGGAGCATGGTTTACATTATGCACCGACCTCCACACACTGACATTAAACGATTAGATTAGCCTTTATCGTCCCCTTAGGAGAGATGTGTCCTCTGCAGTCAAATTCTAGTTCAGGCGAGTCCATCCCGACCACGTCTGCATTTGACCCGTCCTTCAGTGTCTCTGGGTTCAACCTGGAGCAGTGGGACCATCTCCAGATCTCGGTCTAGTCTTGGTCAGGAGTACCTCAGCTGGAGGATTTGACCCGTGGTGCTCGTTTTAGGTTGATGGAGACCAGAGGAAACCCACTCCAACACAGGAAGAACATGCAAACTCCATCACCCAATGTCTGTATTTACAAAAACACTACAGGCCGTACTCTTGCTCTGGCGTCTCTTCCCGTTCCCGGCGTTTACCATCTGAGCGATTAGTCTCTCCATAACTCAAACGTGTCACCGCAAAACGTCTAATGAGGCGGACACCACTGCCGCCGCCGTCCAGATGTTTAGAGAACGAGAGCGTCCCTGGTCCACCGTCCGACGCCCGTCCACCGACAGACACGTTTGTTTAGACACAGACGGGTCACGGGCGTCCCTGATTGGACAAAGCACCTGTCGATCACGGCCACCTGAGCTCGGGGAGATTCATCTGTGATGAGGGAAGTACTGAAGAAGTGTGTGTTACTGGATCACAAACAAATAAAGTCACATTACGGGACATTTTAGCCAGAAATAGACTAAATAAAGCATGGATTTTTGTGTTTTTTGTTTGATTTTTTTGTTTATTGCACTGAAAAAATGTTCTTCTCTCCAGTAATGATGAGACTTTTGGCTCTGAATCGTGCGGAGTTCAAAGGACTGGATCTTTTTTTTTAATTTATACGACAGAATCCAACGTGAGAACAAAGTTTTCTCTACAAATATTTTAATCCATAAGAAAAATACACATAAAAATACATATAAATATTTTAAAAGATGAGGTCCAGTTTGAAGTGTTCACGTTAAGGATCTATTCAAAAGAGCCGAGTCGGTCACTAATCTCCACAAACCTGACTCGTGTTTAGACTGGAGCAGCTTGTTTCCATGGAAATGTTGTTCCTTGTGGCATAAAACGTGTCTATCCCCATGGACAATGTTCCGAAATGTGGTTTTAACTTGCAGATGATGCACTGGTTTGAGAAAATGATTTTACCTTTAAAACAAAATTGCTATGGAGTTTCAAATCTTAATGTCAGTATACAAAATATTGGTGATTCGCCACGGCAACAAGACAATATATAAGCTTAAAAAAACTGAACTGAACCATCTCTACAAAGATATACCCGCTCTACATGATCCTGTTCAGGTTCAGTTTTTTTTAGTTATTTTATTTCTTAAGTTTTTTGTTTTGTTTTTTTTCTTGTTTTTTTTTCTTAGAATTTCTTTTTTTCTTCTTCTTTTTTGTTAGTTTTTTTTTTATTTTAAAGTTTAGGTTTAAAGTTTAATTTATTTTTTTAATTAATTAATTATTTTTTTTATACAGTTTTATTTATTTATTTATTTTTTTAGTTATTTTGAGTTTTTGGTTTTTATTTTGTTATTTTGAGAGGTTTTTTTTTAGTTATTTTTACTATACTTTTTTGTTATTTTGATAGATTTTTTTAAGTTTATTTCCTTAATTTTTTTTTGTAATTTGGAGTTTTTTTATGCTTGTTTTTTTGAGTTTATTTTTTTTGTTTTTTGTGTCTCCTCTCTCTGTCTCTGCTGCTGTCAGACTCATTTTGGTCTTAAATGTTCGTATTAACCCTCTACATGATCCTGGGGTTTTTATTTCACTTTTGTGTCTGTAAATCAAGATATGAACATTAATAACAGACAAATCAGGCGCCGTCTTTCACTGAAGTTACTCTCGCTAGCGTTAGC
>NW_022986752.1:0-15992 GCF_009829125.3 Periophthalmus magnuspinnatus
ACCCTAACCTCAACCCTAACCCTAAACCTAACCCCAACACTAACCTCAACCCTAACCCTAACGCTAACCCCAACCCTAACCCTGCAAAAACCCTAACCCCAACCCCAACCCTAACCCTAACGCTAACCCTAACCCTGCACAATCCCTAACCCTAAACCTAACCCCAACCCCAACACTAACCCTAACCCCAACCCTAACCCTGCACAAACCCTAAGCCTAACCCCAACCCCAACCCCAACCCTAACCCTATCTCCAACCCTAACGCTAACCCTAACGCTAAACCCCACACCCTACTTTACACAGCAAGAAGTAAGTTGATATGTATTGTGGATTTTTCACAATTTCACTTTTAAAGTTTAGGGTGCCAATGGGAAATTGCATTGAATTCCGACTAAAGTCATATGAGTGCCCTGCACAAACCCTAACCCCAACCCTAACCCTAACCCTAACCCTAACCTTAATGCTATCGCTAATTCTAAAGCTAACCCTAACGCTAACCCCAACCCTAACCCTGCACAAATCCTAACCCTAACCCGAACCCCAACCCTAACCACAACCCCAACCCTAAATCTAACCCTAACACTAAACCCCAACCCTAACCCTATCCCTGCACAAACCCTAACCCCAACCCCAGCCCCAACCCCAACCCTTACCCCAACCCTAACCCTGCACAAACCCTAACCCCAACCCAATCCCTAACCCTAACCATAACCCTAACCCTGCACAAATCCTAACCCCAACCCCAGCCCCAACCCCAACCCTTACCCCAACCCTAACCCTAATGCTAACCCTAACCCTAAACCTAACCCCAACCCCAACACTAACCTCAGTCCTAACCCCAACCCTAACCTCAACCCTAACCCTAAACCTAACCCCAACACTAACCTCAACCCTAACCCTAACGCTAACCCCAACCCTAACCCTGCAAAAACCCTAACCCTAACCCCAACCCTAAACCTAACGCTAACCCTAACCCTGCACAATCCCTAACCCTAAACCTAACCCCAACCCCAACACTAACCTCAGTCCTAACCCCAACCCTAACCTCAACCCTAACCCTAAACCTAACCCCAACCCTAACCCCAACCCTAACCCTAACCATAACCCTAACCCTGCACAAACCCCAACCCTAACCCCAACCCTAACCCTAACCCTAACCCTGCACAAACACTAACCCTAATCCCAACCCAAACCCTAACCCTAACCCTGCACAAACCCTAACCCCAACCCCAACCTTAACGCTAACCCTAACCCTAACCCTTACCTCAACCCTAACCCCAACCCTAACCCAAACCTCAACCCTAACCCTAATCCTAAACCTAACCCCAACCCTAACCATAACCATAACCCTAACCCTGCACAAACCCCAACCCTAACCCCAACCCTAACCCTAACCCTGACCCCAACCCCAACCCAAACCCTAACCCCAACCCTAACCCTGCACGAACACTAACCCTAACCCCAACCCAAACCCTAACCCTAACCATAACCCTAACCCTGAACAAACCCTAACCCAAACCCCAACCCTAACCCTAACCCTAACCTTGCAAAATCCCTAACCCTAAACCTAAACCCAACACTAACCCTAACCCCAACCCTAACCCTGCACAAACCCTAACCCTAACCCCAACCCCAACCCTAACCCTAACCCTGCACAAACCCTAACCCTAACCCCAACCCTAACCCTATTCCTAACCCTGCACAAACTCTAACCCTAACCCTAACCCTGACCCTAACGCTATCGCTAACCCTAAAGCTAACCCTAACCGCAACCCTAACCCTAACCCTGACCCTAACGCTATCGCTAACCCTAAAGCTAACCCTAAAGCTAACCCTAACCACAACCCTAACCCTGACCCTAACCCTGCACAAACCTTAACCGTAACCCCAACCCTAACCCCAACCCTAACCCCAACCCTAACCTCAACCCTAACCCTGCACAAACCCTAACCCTAAACCTAACCTCAACCCCAACCCTAACCCTCACGCTAACCCCAACCCTGCACAAACCCTAACCCCAACCCTAACCCTAACGTTAACCCTAACCCTGCACAATCCCTAACCCTAAACCTAACCCCAACCCCAACACTAACCCGAACCCCAACCCTAACCCTAACCTCATCCCTAACCCTAACGCTAACCCCAACCCTAAACCTGCACAAACCCTAACCCCAACCCCAGCCCCAACCCCAACCATAAAACTAACCCTAACGCTAACACCAACCCTAAACCTGCACAAACCCTAACCCCAACCATAACCCTAACCCCAACCTTAACCCTAACCCCAACCCTAACCCTAACGCTATCGCTAACCCTAACGCCAACCCTAACCCTAAGGCTAACCCCAACCCAAACCCGAACCCTATTCCTGAACAAACCCTAACCGTAACCCCAACCCTAACACTAACCCCAACCTCAACCCTCACCCTAACCCCAACCCTAACCTCAACCCTAACCCTAACGCTAACCCCAACCCGAACCCTAACCCTGCACAAACCCTAACCCCAGCCCCAACCCCAACCCTAACCCTAACCCTGCACGAACACTAACCCTAACCTCAACCCTAACCCCAACCCTAACCCTAACCTCAACCCTAACCCCAACCCTAACCTCAACCCTAACCCTAACTCTAACCCTAAACCTAATCCCAAACCTAAACCTAACCCTAACCCTGCACAAACCCTAACCCTAACCCCAACCCAAACCCTAACGCTAACCCTAACCCTAACCCCAACCCTAACCCTAACCTCAACCTCAACCCTAACCCCAACCCTAACCCTAACCTCAACCCTAACCCTAAACCTAACCCCAACCCTAACCCTAATGTAACGCAACTAGGGGCTAATTAGGACCTGACTGCAATGTGACCAGATGTAGGTACGGTAGGGAGCCAGTGTGTGTGAATAAATACAGCAACACGGAATCTTAGTCAAAAAATAATATATATTAAGTTCAATATTAGTTATTTAGGCAGGTATGCAATAATAATATACAATATTACATATACAATGAATTATAAATATGAAATTACTTTATATATATGATTAATACAAAAACAAAAAATGCAATGCAACAGAACCCCAAAAAAAAAGAAAGTCCCGTTCCAGTTCCAGGTTCGAGTATTTGTTCCAAAGGTTGTGTTCAATGTGTAATGTCTTTATGATCCAAAACTTGTTATGATCCAAGAAAGCAGGAAAATGAAAAGGTTCGTTTGTTCCTACCAGTCTATGAAGGAAAAAGGGTAGCTCGCCATCCAGGTTATTGTGGGGTTGTCGTGGGATTCAGTGCAGGGGAAAAAAACCTGACCTAAAAACAGGGTCAGTAAACCAAAAATAATTATTAGCATAATTAGCATACAATTAATAAATTATCTTAAAGTAATTCATCATTACTATAACGTCAATAAATAAACAAATAAATACATGCCATACATGCAGTATATATATAACCAAATCATTCTTGTTTCATAAAAATTAACTTATCAATAACAATTAAATAATAATTCCAATAACTAGCTTTGATTTTAAAAAGCAAAGCAAAGTAAAGTCAGGTAAAGTAAGGTAAAGTCAAGTCAGGTCAAATCAAGTAAAGTCAGGTCAAGTCAGATCAAATAAAGTCAATTCAGGTCAAATCAAGTAAAGTGCACTTTAAGTTCATCAATAAATCAAATGTCATGGCATCTAAGCCTAATTCAAAAAAAAACATGGAGCTTCTAATGCTGCGCATCACAAAAGAATGCTCCGTTCAAAACATCATTGCTATATCAACTCAGATTTCAAAAAGTAACCAAAAGCAGCGAACCGGATCAAATTCAATCAAAATAAAGTAATAAATTAACACTAGCCTTCATGGCAAAAGGTTCGGCTTACGCAAAGATGTGAATAAAGTAAAAATTAAACCAAAAAGACCGTTCTTGGTCGCGCCGACCGCATTATTCTAAATGCTACTGTTAGCGTTACTCCCGACGCATGTTAAAAGGGAGATCCGCAGCTCCGCAAAACATACGTAACTTTGGGGAAAATAAATGGAATTGCTTACCGTTGAGCGGATAGTGATAGCGGTAAGTATCTGTCGAGTCCAAATGTAGTTTTATGTATTTTCTTCCATGAAATTGCCAAGAGAAACAGCCAGAAACAGCCACAGCAGGAGCAGCATGAGACAGATGTTGGCGTCTGACGTCACCGCTAATAAAGGAAATTGTCCCGCCACAACCAACTCCTCACCGGAAGTGGGACATTATATGACACGGGTTACACTTTCCCCCCCTGATCTCATGTTCGTCCTCGGACATGGACTAGGCTGGCACTCAATAACGGACTGACTGGAGCAGGGAAACACCTCCTCATTTTCGTCCTCTTGAACAGCAAAGGTGAAGGCTGTGCTCAAGCCGTGAAGGATGGTTTGGATGCTTTTTAACAACGGATGGCCAAGTTGTACATATTGCAGTCTCTCAGGTGGGCATCTTGTGCGGCCTGTACGGCGTAGGGTTTGTTCAGGTTCAGGACTCGACGGTTCTGACATGGGTGAATTGGATTCTGGATCAATGACAGAAGGTTCCGGTGACGTGGAAGGAGTTTTGGAATCTTCTGCCAGATTGATTGGTTCAAGGTCAATTGGTGTAGGTTGAGATTCAGTGTCAAGTTCTTCTGCGCCTTCAGCCAGAACTTCTTCAGCAACTTGAGACCCACCACCTGCAGACTCAATCATAGATTCTTGATGCTCATTAGTGGCAGAAGCTGGTGGTGAAACAAGAGACTCAGGCAGCTCAGCAGAAGGAACTGGCGGCATGGCAACAGGTAAATCAATAACAGTTGAAAATGTTACAGGTTCAGGCACAGACGGAACGTATACAGGTAAGATTTCATCCTCTGACTCTTCATCGCTAGGGTGTGGAGGCAGTGATACTGGCGAAGGCGGCACAGGTGATTCTTCCTTCTTCACAGGTAGGTTTTCAACATGAGCAGGTAAGTACCCACAGGGCAGGAGAAGGTCTCTGTGCAGAGTTCGCAGTGGTTTATCTTTGCCCTCTGGTCTCACGGTGTACACAGGGAGATTGCCGGCTTTTGTCACCACTATGTATACATCGGGCTCCCACTTATCAGCCAGTTTGTGCTTGCCTCTCAAGCGCACGTTCCTCACCAAAACTCTGTCTCCGATGTTTAACTCTGAAGCTGTAACATGACGATCAAATCTGGTTTTATTTCGGTCCATAAGTTTCTGGGAATTCTCACTGGCCAGCTGGTAACTGTCCTTCAGGTGTGACCTCAACTTCTGGACATACTGTAAATGAGAGTCTGGCTTGTTATCATTCAGCGGCAGTCCGAAGGCCAGATCAACAGGAAGTCTTGGTTGGCGGCCAAACATGAGTTCGTATGGTGAGAATCCCGTAGCGTCGTTCTTCGTGCAATTATATGCATGGACAAGAGGTTTTACATGATCTTTCCAATGTTGTTTTTCTTGTTCACTCAGAGTTCCCAACATGTCCAGTAAAGTTCTGTTGAAACGCTCCACAGGGTTACCTCTTGGATGGTAAGGTGTCGTTCTGATCTTGTGGATGCCCGTCATTTCACAAAGTTCTCGAATGATGCGGGATTCAAAATCAGGGCCCTGATCACTGTGCAGCTTTTCTGGAATGCCGTAATGCACAAGAAAGTTGTCCCATAGGCACTTGGCGACGGTGGTGGCTTTTTGGTTGGTGGTCGGTACAGCGACTGCATATTTCGTGAAATGGTCAGTCATGACAAGGATATCTTTGATTCTACCACAAGGCTCAACAGACAAGAAATCCATGCAGACCAACTCCAGGGGACCCGAGGTCTGGATGTTGACAAGAGGTGCCGCATGTTCAGGTAAGGACTTCCGTCTCACACATCTGCCACAGGTCCTGATTTTGTTGACCACATCAACAGACATCCTCGGCCAGTAAAAACGGGATCGGACCAGGTCCAGAGTCCTCTCGATACCCATGTGGCCCATCTGGTTGTGAAGTTGGTGCAACACATCAGCTTGATATTCTTCCGGTAACACAAGTTGGAAGGTGTGCTCACTTCCCACCTGTCTCTTCCTGATGAGAAGGTTGTTATGGAGCTCCAGTTTTTTTACTTCTCTCAGTAACAGAGGCAGGTCGGGCAGCTGTTCTCTCAGCAGTGGTGGGGGCGACTCTCCACGCTCGAGCTGTGCAATAACATGCTGGATGGTGGGGTCGGCTTGCTGCTTGGTGGCAATGTCAGCAGCTGAGAGTCGAGGAAGAACAGGCGAAGCGAACTGTGTGTCATTTACAAAACTGTCAGGGACACTGTCGGCTTGGATAGACAAAGACAAGATGAGAGCACGGTTCAGGTCAGCAGCTTCTGGTCCGTAGATCAAATGACGATCAGATATTGCTCTGATAGTGTGTTGGTCAATTGAGGCATATTCTAGATCTTGTAGATGTTGCTGGGCAAATTTCAATACTCGCTCTCTTTCTTTTCGGGATAGTGGGTCATCAGACAGGTCACCATGCGGACGGCGTGACAGCCCGTCAGCATCAGCATTCTGCTTGCCTGCTCTGTAAATGAGTTTGAAATTGAAGGTGGACAGAGCGGACAGCCATCTGTAGCTGGTGGCATCGAGCTTGGCTGATGTCAGCAGGTAAGTTAGAGGGTTGCTGTCTGTGACAACGGTGAATTGAGCGCCGTAGAGATAGTCATTGAACTTTTCTGAAACTGCCCATTTCAATGCAAGGAACTCGAGTTTATGAGCTGGATACTTTGCTTCGCTCTTGGAAAGGCCTCTGCTGGCGTAAGCCACAACTCTGTTCTGCCCATCTTGTTCTTGGTAGAGCACAGCGCCAAGGCCTGTAGAACTTGCATCGGTGTGGAGAGTGTAAGGTTTCTGAGGGTCAGCAAATGCGAGAACAGGAGCAGTGGTAAGTTTGTCTATGACAGCTTCAAAGGCTTTTTGACACTCAGCTGACCAGCGTCCTCCGAATGGCTCTTTAGGATTCAGGTAGCATTCTTGTTTTACTTTGGACTTGAGCTTCCTCTGAGACGGAGGGTAACCAGCAGTGAGTTCGTGAAGTGGTTTGGTGATGGCAGAGTACCCTTGGACGAATCGGCGATAGTACCCAGCGAAACCAAGGAAGGATCGCAGCTCTTTCAAGTTTGTTGGGACTGGCCATGTGGTAAGGGTCTTGATTTTATCTGGGTCTGTTTCAACACCGTGCTGAGAAACGACGTGGCCAAGGTACTTGACGGAGGTTTGGAAGAACACACATTTTTCAACAGACAGTTTCAATCTGAACTCTTTCAGTCTTCTCAGGACTTTCATCAGTCGTTCTTCATGCTCCTCAAGAGTTGGCGCAAAGACAATGATATCGTCGATAAAAACAAGGACCTCTTTTAGATTGAGCTCTCCCATACATTTCTCCATTAACCGTTGAAAGGTACTTGGAGCATTAGTCACTCCCTGTGGCATCCGGTTAAATTCATAGAACCCCAATGGGCACACAAAAGCAGTTTTAGCTTTGTCAGACTCCTCCATTTCGATCTGGTAGTAGCCAGACTTCAAATCGAGCACAGAAAACCATTTGGATCCGGATAATGCAGAGAACGTGTCTTCTAGCTTCGGGAGGGCATAAGCGTCTTTAATCGTCTGCAAATTGAGTTTACGGTAATCAATGCACAGGCGCACACAGCCATTCTTCTTGCGGACCACCACAATTGGAGAAGCAAACGGCGAATCAGACTCCCGGATGACTCCCGACTCCAACAGCTCCTGCAGGTGCTTCCTCACAGCGTCAACATCCTGAGGGTGTATTGGTCTTGGCCTCTGTTTGAATGGGCTTGGATCAGAAAGTTTGATCTGGTGTTTCACTTTATCTGTCTGACCAAAATCCAGGTCATGCTTGGCAAAGACCTCAGGAATGTCATTCAGCTGCTGGATAATGCGGTCTTTCCACTGCGGAGGGAGTGGTGAGTCTCCAAAATCATATTGTAGTTGGGCTGACGGCTCTGCAGACTGGACTTGGTGTGTAATGCTTTGCTCTTTGGAGTAGATAGTCCGGAAGGCGCTTAGTTCTGCAATGACTGCTTTTGCTGGGATGGTAATTGCATGATCAGACTCATTGCTGACTATAACTGGCAGATGACATGGCCGTCGCCGGGGCAGGTCAGCAATGCAAGACTTCACAATGAGTCCACCAGGCAGAGGACATGACGCAGGGTGTTCAATCAGTACTGCCCTTTCGCCTTGCAGTAACCGTGTGGCCAGTAATCCCTCGAGGACAGTAGTTTGGCCAGCACAGATGGTGTGTGACTGGTTAAAATGCAGGGTAGCTGTGGCGTACTGGTCATCCATGCTTTGACTGTACCGAAACTGCAGGATCTTTAGAACAGCTTGGTAACCAGGGACAGCAGGCTGGAAGGACTGTTCAGTTTGTACATGCTTGGTGTAGGCGACGTCAAGAGTATTGGTGCCAATGAGGATCAGTGGTTGCGACTGCTTTACATCAGGGACAACAAGAGCCAGAGTGTCAATGTTGATGTTTGTGCCGAGGAACTCAGGTGGGAAAGTCATATTTATTTCAATGTACCCCAGGTATGGTACAGACTCTCCATTTGCTCCTTCTATTTCCAGTAGGTCATCCAATGGCTTGATCTCATGGTCTGACAAGTAAATGTTGTAGAAGGAATGTGGAATTGTGGTGACTTGGGAACCAGTATCAAGGAGACAGTTGTAATGATCGTCTCTGATTTGGACTTGACCAGTGCTCTTCATTCCCACAAGACCTCTTGGCAGTACGCGTATACTGTATGGCTGGTTCTTGGGACTGTTGGTGATGGCAGCTTCTGAGTGTCCCTTCACAGAAGCTGCTTCTAGTTTAACTGAAGGTTCTTATTTGTCCAGGTTTGCTGCTTTTGCCGCAACTGCTTTTTCTTTTGCTCTACCAGACGAGGATTGGCTGTGTTGGTGCAGGAAGAGGAAATGTGCCCATCTTCACCACACTTAAAACAATACCATGGTTTGGGTTTGATAGTGGACTGAGGCTGGTTGGACTGGCGTGAAGCTGGTTTGGGCTCGGCTGGATTTGTCTTGGACAGAAGAGCAGACATTTGGCGTTGAAGTTCTTGCATTTGTTTTTTCAGTTCTTTGAGTTCCTCCTTAGATGTTGAGGAGTGGCCACAGGAACAGGTGCTCTGGGACTGGATGTTGGCTTTCTGCTTTGAAGAACTGAAACCAATGTGTTTTTTCATTAATGATTCTTTGGCTTGTTGTCTGTCTTCTTCTGTTCGTAATGATAGCAGGAGATCTGAGAATGAAGGTGGATCATCTTTCTTCTGCTCCAGTCGTAGCTTTGTTATTACAGTGTTGTCCCAGCATCCACGCACAAATTGCTTAATGAGATGTTTCTCCATGTCGACAGCCTGTATTCCTCCCCTTTTGACAACAGTGTTGAGCGTTAGCTGCAGCCGCTGGAGATAAGATGACGGCCGCTCCCCTGGGTTCTGCAGGATGTTCAGGTACTGGGCAAACAACTCCTCTCCGTCCTGTACAGTGTCAAATGCTGAATCCAATATGCGTAACAAGACAGTAGGTGGTGTTTCTGGGCCCAAACCTCTGACCAGGTCAGCAGCAGGCGACAGCAGGCTCTCTATGATGCGTCTGGTCACATGCAGTAGCGATAAACTGGGATCAGCAAGCAGTAACTCAATTTGTGAACGCCATGATTCAAAGTCCGCTTCATTGTTTGGCTTGGGAACTCGTCCAGAAAATGAGCGGAGTCTTACCGAAGTTGGAGCAGTTAGTTCTGTGTTGCGTACCACATGCTCGACAACAACTTTCTGTATTCCTAGTGGGTTTAGTTCTTCATTAGTGAGTGAAACTCTTGGCCTTGATCCAGCATCACTTGGTCTTTGTTGTTGGCTCTGTCTTGATTGTGCCCTCTGCTGGTCAGCGGTGAACTGGCTAGGGGCAGGCTGAGAGGCTTGAGGTATGGACAGTGGTACGTGCGATCCGGACACTGGTTGTGTATTGGTCATGTCCACTGTGGGCTCCTCACCTTCATCATCATCGTCGTCGTCCTCATCATCATTATTATATTCATCATCATTCTCATTTGCTCCACTTGTGCTCAAATGTTGGCTGATTTGTTTCATCACAGTTCTGAGCATATCTTCAAAACGTGTACCACTCTGGTCGGCCATTTGTTTAAGTTCCTGCAGGTAGTCAGGGGTGACGCTACCGTCTCCTGCTGTGGCTGAAAGTTCGTCCGCAAGCGAAGTGACGCAGTACTCACGGTTAGTAAGCGTAGACGTGTATTTATATGGCAAAAGCGGCTTTAGCCCAATAAAAGCGGCCAATTCATTAAACTCAACGATCAGGTTTTTATGTAAACTACTGCTCGGTTCACTAATAGGCAACACGCGGTTAAGCGCCCCGTACTTGCGCAAGCAATCCAGTATTTCATTGTCAGAACTAGAATTAGTTACACCAGAAATCATCACGCACTGTGATATATTAACACCTGATTGCAAAATGAAATCCATAGTTGACTTTTTTTTTTTTCCCCAAAACCAAAATTAATATTCACACACAAAGGCTCCTGGCTAGCTCGCCACTTGTAACGCAACTAGGGGCTAATTAGGACCTGACTGCAATGTGACCAGATGTAGGTACGGTAGGGAGCCAGTGTGTGTGAATAAATACAGCAACACGGAATCTTAGTCAAAAAATAATATATATTAAGTTCAATATTAGTTATTTAGGCAGGTATGCAATAATAATATACAATATTACATATACAATGAATTATAAATATGAAATTACTTTATATATATGATTAATACAAAAACAAAAAATGCAATGCAACAGAACCCCAAAAAAAAAGAAAGTCCCGTTCCAGTTCCAGGTTCGAGTATTTGTTCCAAAGGTTGTGTTCAATGTGTAATGTCTTTATGATCCAAAACTTGTTATGATCCAAGAAAGCAGGAAAATGAAAAGGTTCGTTTGTTCCTACCAGTCTATGAAGGAAAAAGGGTAGCTCGCCATCCAGGTTATTGTGGGGTTGTCGTGGGATTCAGTGCAGGGGAAAAAAACCTGACCTAAAAACAGGGTCAGTAAACCAAAAATAATTATTAGCATAATTAGCATACAATTAATAAATTATCTTAAAGTAATTCATCATTACTATAACGTCAATAAATAAACAAATAAATACATGCCATACATGCAGTATATATATAACCAAATCATTCTTGTTTCATAAAAATTAACTTATCAATAACAATTAAATAATAATTCCAATAACTAGCTTTGATTTTAAAAAGCAAAGCAAAGTAAAGTCAGGTAAAGTAAGGTAAAGTCAAGTCAGGTCAAATCAAGTAAAGTCAGGTCAAGTCAGATCAAATAAAGTCAATTCAGGTCAAATCAAGTAAAGTGCACTTTAAGTTCATCAATAAATCAAATGTCATGGCATCTAAGCCTAATTCAAAAAAAAACATGGAGCTTCTAATGCTGCGCATCACAAAAGAATGCTCCGTTCAAAACATCATTGCTATATCAACTCAGATTTCAAAAAGTAACCAAAAGCAGCGAACCGGATCAAATTCAATCAAAATAAAGTAATAAATTAACACTAGCCTTCATGGCAAAAGGTTCGGCTTACGCAAAGATGTGAATAAAGTAAAAATTAAACCAAAAAGACCGTTCTTGGTCGCGCCGACCGCATTATTCTAAATGCTACTGTTAGCGTTACTCCCGACGCATGTTAAAAGGGAGATCCGCAGCTCCGCAAAACATACGTAACTTTGGGGAAAATAAATGGAATTGCTTACCGTTGAGCGGATAGTGATAGCGGTAAGTATCTGTCGAGTCCAAATGTAGTTTTATGTATTTTCTTCCATGAAATTGCCAAGAGAAACAGCCAGAAACAGCCACAGCAGGAGCAGCATGAGACAGATGTTGGCGTCTGACGTCACCGCTAATAAAGGAAATTGTCCCGCCACAACCAACTCCTCACCGGAAGTGGGACATTATATGACACGGGTTACACTAACCATAACCCTAACCCTGCACAAACCCCAACCCTAACCCCAACCCTAACCCTAACCCTAACCCCAACCCCAACCCAAACCCTAACCCCAACCCTAACCCTGCACAAACACCAACCCTAATCCCAACCCAAACCCTAACCATAACCCTAACCCTGCACAAACCCTAACCCCAACCCCAACCTTAACGCTAACCCTAACCCTAACCCTAACCCTTACCTCAACCCTAACCCCAACCCTAACCCAAACCTCAACCCTAACCCTAACCCTAAACCTAACCCCAACCCTAACCATAACCCTAACCCTGCACAAACCCCAACCCTAACCCCAACCCTAACCCTAACCCTGACCCCAACCCCAACCCCAACCCCAACCCAAACCCCAACCCCAACCCCAACCCTAACCCTGCACAAACACTAACCCTAACCCCAACCGAAACCCTAACCCTAACCAAAACCCTAACCCTGCACAAACCCTAACCCAAACCCCAACCCTAACGCTAACCCTAACCCTAACCTTGCAAAATCCCTAACCCTAAACCTAACCCCAACACTAACCCTAACCCCAACCCTAACCCTGCACAAACCCTAACCCTAACCCCAACCCCAACCCTAACCCTAACCCTGCACAAACCCTAACCCCAACCCTAACCCTATCCCTAACCCTGACCCTAAACCCAACCCTAACCCTAACGCTATCGCTAACCCTAACACCAACCCTAACCCTAAGGCTAACCCCAACCCAAACCCGAACCCTATTCCTGAACAAACCCTAACCGTAACCCCAACCATAACACTAACCCCAACCTCAACCCTCACCCTAACCCCAACCCTAACCTCAACCCTAACCCTAACGCTAACCCCAACCCAAACCCTAACCCTGCACAAACCCTAATCCTCAACCCTAACCATAATCCTAACCCTAACCCTGCACAAACCCTAACCCCAACCCAATCCCTAACCCTAACCATAACCCTAACCCTGCACAAACCCTAACCCCAACCCCAGCCCCAACCCCAACCCTTACCCCAACCCTAACCCTAACGCTAACCCTAACCCTAAAC
Source organism: Periophthalmus magnuspinnatus (assembly GCF_009829125.3). Taxonomy (NCBI): domain Eukaryota; kingdom Metazoa; phylum Chordata; class Actinopteri; order Gobiiformes; family Gobiidae; genus Periophthalmus; species Periophthalmus magnuspinnatus. Next base: position 13,093 of record NW_022986752.1, read on the forward strand.
CTAACCCCAACCCCAACACTAACCTCAGTCCTAACCCCAACCCTAACCTCAACCCTAACCCTAAACCTAACCCCAACACTAACCTCAACCCTAACCCTAACGCTAACCCCAACCCTAACCCTGCAAAAACCCTAACCCCAACCCCAACCCTAAACCTAACGCTATCTCCAACCCTAACGCTAACCCTAACGCTAAACCCCACACCCTACTTTGCACAGCAAGAATTAAGTTGATATGTATTGTGGATTTTACAAATATTCACTTTTAAAGTTTAGGGTGCCAATGGGAAATTGCATTGAATTCCGCCTAAAGTCATATGAGTGCCCTGCACAAACCCTAACTCTAACCCCAACCCCAACCCTAACCCTAACCCTAACCCCAACCCTAACCACAACCCTAACCCTGCACAAACCCTAACCCCAACCCCAACCCTAACCCTATTCCTAACCCTGCACAAACTCTAACCCCAACCCAAACCCTAACCTCAACCCTAACCCTGCACAAACCCTAACCCTAACCCCAATCCCAACCCCAGCCCCAACCCTAACCCCAACCCTAACCCTAACCTCAACCCCAACCCTAACCCTAACCTCAACCCTAACCCTAACCCTAACCCTGCACAAACCCTAACCCCAACCCTAATCCTAATGCTAACGCTAAGCCTAACCCTAACCCTAACACTGCACAAACCCTAACCCCAACCCTAACCCTAACCCTAACCGTGCACAAACACTAACCCTAACCCGAACCCTAACCCCAACCCTAACGCTATCGCTAACCCTAAAGCTAACCATAACCCTAACCATAACCCTAACCCTAACCCTAATCCTAACCCAACCCTAACCCTAACCCCAACCCTAACCCTAACCATAACCATAACCCTAAGCCTGCACAAACCCTAACCCTAACCCCAACCAAAACCCTAACGCTAACCCAAACCCCAACCCTAACCCTAACCTCAACCTCAACCTCAACCCTAACCCCAACCCTAACCCTAACCTCAACCCTAACCCTAAACCTAACCCCAACCCTAACCCTAACCATAACCCTAACCCTGCACAAACCCCAACCCTAACCCCAACCCTAACCCTAACCCTAACCCTGCACAAACACTAACCCTAATCCCAACCCAAACCCTAACCATAACCCTAACCCTGCACAAACCCTAACCCCAACCCCAACCTTAACGCTAACCCTAACCCTAACCCTAACCCTTACCTCAACCCTAACTCCAACCCTAACCCAAACCTCAACCCTAACCCTAAACCTAACCCCAACCCTAACCATAACCATAACCCTAACCCTGCACAAACCCCAACCCTAACCCCAACCCTAACCCTAACCCTGACCCCAACCCCAACCCAAACCCTAACCCCAACCCTAACCCTGCACGAACACTAACCCTAACCCCAACCCAAACCCTAACCCTAACCATAACCCTAACCCTGAACAAACCCTAACCCAAACCCCAACCCTAACCCTAACCCTAACCTTGCAAAATCCCTAACCCTAAACCTAACCCCAACACTAACCCTAACCCCAACCCTAACCCTGCACAAACCCTAACCCCAACCCCAACCCTAACCCTAACCCTGCACAAACCCTAACCCTAACCCCAACCCTAACCCTATTCCTAACCCTGCACAAACTCTAACCCTAACCCTAACCCTGACCCTAACGCTATCGCTAACCCTAAAGCTAACCCTAACCGCAACCCTAACCCTAACCCTGACCCTAACGCTATCGCTAACCCTAAAGCTAACCCTAAAGCTAACCCTAACCACAACCCTAACCCTAACCCTAACCCTGCACAAACCTTAACCGTAACCCCAACCCTAACCCCAACCCTAACCCCAACCCTAAACTCAACCCTAACCCTGCACAAACCCTAACCCTAAACCTAACCTCAACCCCAACCCTAACCCTCACGCTAACCCCAACCCTGCACAAACCCTAACCCCAACCCTAACCCTAACGTTAACCCTAACCCTGCACAATCCCTAACCCTAAACCTAACCCCAACCCCAACACTAACCCGAACCCCAACCCTAACCCTAACCTCATCCCTAACCCTAACGCTAACCCCAACCCTAAACCTGCACAAACCCTAACCCTAACCCCAACCCCAGCCCCAACCCCAACCATAAAACTAACCCTAACGCTAACACCAACCCTAAACCTGCACAAACCCTAACCCCAACCATAACCCTAACCCCAACCTTAACCCTAACCCAACCCTAACCCTAACGCTATCGCTAACCCTAACGCCAACCCTAACCCTAAGGCTAACCCCAACCCAAACCCGAACCCTATTCCTGAACAAACCCTAACCGTAACCCCAACCCTAACACTAACCCCAACCTCAACCCTCACCCTAACCCCAACCCTAACCTCAACCCTAACCCTAACGCTAACCCCAACCCGAACCCTAACCCTGCACAAACCCTAACCCCAGCCCCAACCCCAACCCTAACCCTAACCCTGCACAAACACTAACCCTAACCTCAACCCTAACCCCAACCCTAACCCTAACCTCAACCCTAACCATAATCCTAACCCTAACCCTGCACAAACCTTAACCCTAACCCCAACACCCAGCCCCAACCCCAACCCTAACCCTAACCCTGCACAAACACTAACCCTAACCCCAACCCTAACCCTAAACATAACCCTAACCCTGCACAGACCGTAACCCTAACCCCAAACCAAACCCTAACCCTAACGCTAACCCTAACCCCAAACCTAACCCTAACCTCAACCCTAACCCCAACCCTAACCTCAACCCTAACCCTAACTCTAACCCTAAACCTAATCCCAAACCTAAACCTAACCCTAACCCTGCACAAACCCTAACCCTAACCCCAACCCAAACCCTAACGCTAACCCTAACCCTAACCCCA
>NW_022986753.1:0-12500 GCF_009829125.3 Periophthalmus magnuspinnatus
GAGAGAGGACCACCTCACGTATGGACTTTACCTGAAGAAGAAGGACGGGTCAGAGGCCACACTTATTTTAAAATTACTCTTAAAGACCTCTTCAGTCACATTTGACCAAGCAGACCAGCCAGTGGACAGAACAGGCGAGTATTATCCTGTAAGGGAATGGCATTTCACCACACAGGACGAAATTATACCAAACTCCTGGAACGGTGTTGGTGGAAGATGCTGGTAGACTGAATGTATTAAGCCCAACAAAAATGTGGGATGTAGACTTTTTTACTTTGACATGTTTGTAACTTCCTCTACATAAACATATATAATGCCAGGGTTTTATTTTGAAAACCTTCCTTCCTTCTTGCAAGATGTTGTTGTTGTCAGTTTATGCTGAAATAATTCCTGGAAACTAAGTTGTGTGCACAATATTTTTTTGTTTTCCACCAGTTCTTTTGAATCAACACTGGACGTTTTTACTCATAGGAATGTTGTTACGAATATTCAAATTTCAGCAATTTATTATAGTCTCTTACATGATTTAATACATTGTTTAAAGAAGGGTATTAAGCAAAATCTACTTTATGAAGCTTTCTACCATGTTATAGCATTCCCTCATCAAAAACATGAGGTTTTAGGTGTCATCCGTGCATGTTTCATTCATTTTGTGATCTCACCTGGACACGATTTGAACCCTCCTTCCGGTTAGCAGTATGATCCCACCCAATGGTCAGGCCATGTAACCATACTCCCACACGACAATGAAACAAGACACAAAACAAGACAAACCTGATGCAATAAGCAGTAGTTTCATTAGTGGAATGCATGCAGATTGTAATGTAATTGCGCTTTAAAGGAGGAGAGACTTGGCGTGGGGAACAAAGGGACAAAGGACTGTAAAAATTATGAAACATGATGTGTTGTTTTTGGCTGATATAGCATTTTTAAAAACAACAAAAGGTAACATGGTGATCTAAGTAAGTTATGTTTTAGCAATGAATATATCATAGAAGTTACCTTGAAAACCGTGTGCCTTGTCATCAAATATAATTGTCCTGCATAATTCTAGGCCCTTTTTCTTCTTACTGCCAAACTGGAATATTATTGTAAACAAAAATGAGGAAAATACCATTTTAAAATGAGCTGCATGTGTCTTTTCAATACCCAATTTTAACATTGACCTAAAAATAATGGATTTTTCATGCTTAAAGATATACCTTTATTCGTCTTAATTATAATGTCTTTTGGTACTTGGGGAACTAATGGTTAAGATTGTATTAACATTGATTTTTGAACACATATAATATTCAACCACTTTAATTCAAAATAACAGCTCTTGTTGCAAATTTTACTATGCTATAATTACTGTACTGTTTAATTAGATTTTTTTTCTCAAATACAAATTTATGTCCCCTTGTTTTTGTGAAGGCTAATGAATGAATGAATGAATGATGATGTAATATTTATTTTGCTGCACTGTAAAGAGATTTATTTTGTGTTTGCTGTTTTGATACTGTTGCTTTAAAAAATAAATTAATAAATGTTGGGTTTATTAAAACATTTACTAATAATTATGATTAAAAAAAACATTTGTTTGCCACAGCTTTGTATTTAAATGTAAGTGCTTGTCTCCTGTGGAACATTCCTGACAAGGCAGACAAGCAGTTGGCACCAGTGGATCCAGCAGAGGAAAAGTTATATTGCAACTCTAATCCTAGTGTAGTTTTTATCAGTGAAGAATACTGCTCCATAGGCACATTCAGTGGTGCACACGTGGGTGATTCCATGGGTTACCCGAGCTAAACACATGTACATGAGCTCAGAGTGGGAGATAATTTCCCATTTGTACCTTCCTGGTTTGGGTAGCAGGGAAATAATTGCTAAAATCATACTTTTGGCAAAGTCTGGAAGCCATATAAAAAATATAAAATTGAAAGTAATGGAGACAGGACATTCTGAAAAAAACTTCCTGTCCAGGGAGCTTTAATGGCTCATTTTATTTATCTTTCACTTTCACTGTATGTATTGATTAGATAAGATGATAGATTGATTTTATTCATGTGTCAAATATTGCATTGTTGACTTGTATATTGTGTCAAGATGGAAACCGATCAGACACATGGGAATATAACTGTAGAATGAACAACTTAAGATTCAAATTGCAAATGTTTAAATGCCTTTATTTGACCAAAACGTCTCACTGCCGAAGCCAAACTGATATGCAACACTCTTGATTGCAATTCTTCACAGTATTAATCTGGGACAGCTCTCACCTAGGCCATGATAATCTATTGGTTTGCTTTAGTCTTGTACTTTCTTCCTCGTGATTGGTCCAGTGGCTCCAGGACCTTCTTGCTGTGAGGCTAGTATGTTATTCCACATTTGTACCAACTGTATTTCTGCTTTATAAATGTCTATGCATTTTTGTGAGCTGTAGCCTCTCTCCCATCTTAAGTTTATTCTGCCCCTGACTATGACCTCTGTGGGATCAAAGGTCATATGACTTTGTCCCTATCCTCCTGAATTAATACCACCCTGGTTTGTTGAGATATAATGGGTTTGAGAAGACATTAGGCTTGATCAGATTGGTGAAATGTCTTAGAGTACTACATGGGAATCTTCTCTTTTGTTGCTTTTAGAGACCATGCCTGCAATAGCAACTATTGTGGCTGCTGTTACTGTACTTATAAAATCAAACTTGTGATGAATTAATATAAAAAAACAAAGAAAATTTAATTTTGTCAACTGGACAAAAGTTTTAGAGAGAAGACATTTTGACATTTCATCTAAGAGACTTCTTGAGTTCTGGTCCGGTTACTTATAAAACACTGCCAGTAGACTTTTTGAATAAAATAAAAAGAAAAAAATCAGTGTTTTAAATGTGCTTTTTGGACTCGATCATTGTTGAGCTCCATATCTTAATTTCATTTTACAATTATCCCTCATAATAACGTGGATCACGTCACTGTTTCGCAGATTTTTTTGTGTGCAATTTTGCATGTTTTTTTTTTTTACAGTGTATGAACTCACATTGTGTTCTGTGTCCTGATTGACAAAGGGACTGTAGACCATCTCCTCTGTGCTGTGTCTCCTGTACTGTACAGAATGTGTTCAACTTGCCAAATTTATATAAATGTTCGTTTGCTAGCAGTGTGACTCTGTAGTGCTGTATGTTTGCAAGTTTTCTCCCCAACAAAATTAACAATGTCGATGAAACATTCTGCACCAACAAAAGTACCTACCTAGTTTTGAACTATAAGAGTGTTTAAACAAGAGAAATGTGAGAAAATGTCTGAGAAAAGTGTAGAAAGTGTTTGGTGAGGGGTTTTACAGCCTTAAAACATATATAATTGTAAAAGAATAAAGCTGACTGCTTTGCAACCTCTGAGATAAACAAAGGACCACTGTATTTATTTCGAGCAGATTAATGAAAAAATGTATTTCAGATTAATGAACTAAAATTTAAGACCCTAAGTTATTATCTTGATATTCTTCCATTAGAACATAAATTCAATGCTTTGTTTAAGCTTCCTTTCACACATACAGTTGTAATGACTGACAGGGAGACCAAAGAGACAGAACTCAGGGAGCAGTTTAACAATGTTTATTTTACAGGTTTTAAATGTGCGAATGAAGGTAGAATGATTGCAGTAGTCCAGAAGTAGATCTTGGGCAGCGGGGTCAGAGACAAGGTGAGCAGTACTGGTTGTGGAGAGCTGGGTCCAGGGAGCGGGATCTGATGAGGAGCAAAAACATCCAACTTAGAAATGAGTGTCAAAATGCAAAAACATGAGATTGAGCCAAGCGGAGCTGTACCACTGGACACGCAGAGTGTTCGGTCCTGGCTCCCTTTGTCCTCCCCAGCAGCTTGATTGGCAGTTAGTTGCAGGTGTGCATGGGAGGAACCCAAGTCTCCGTCCACCTCCAGGCTCTGACGCAGAAAGCAGAAGGAAAACAGCACAAAACACAAGCCGACCAGGCAGGCTGAAGAAGAACCCAGGGAGAGCGAACCACCCCTGGGCAAACCAATCCAAGCTGATCCCCAGGCCCACACCCACAAGGAATGAACTATCTCTGGTAGACCACTGAATGCAGGCTGGTGCCCCAGCCTTCCACCTCCACGGAGGCATCCCGATCCAGCACCAATGGAGAATGAGCCAATCCTGGCCAAGACACCCCATGCTCAGCCTGCCTGGATGGGGATGGCTCTTTCTTTCTGAGTGGGGGGCCGGGATTCTCCCCCTCCCTCTTGGGGCGGAGGGCCGGGGGTTCAGCATGGATTGTCTGGGTCAGGATTGGCTTATTCTCCATGGGTGCTGGATCGGGATGTGGCCCCTGAAGGTGGAGGGCTGGGGTGCTGGTCTGCATTCAGTGGCCCAAAGGTGGCTCATTGTTTCTGGGTGGGGGACCAAGATGTTTCTCCTACCTTGTGGGTGTGGAGCCTGTGGATCAGCTTGAATTGGTTTGGCGGGAGGTGGCTCGCTCTCCCTCGGTGCTTGATCGGCCGGCCTTGCCAGGGGTGGCTTTTTCTTTCTTAGGGAGACAGGTTTCTCCCCCTCCCCCTAGGGGTGGGTGGCTTGGGGGCTAGCATGGATTGTCTGAGCCGGGATTTGCTCATTCTCCATGGGTGCTGGATCGAGGCGCCCACCACTGGGGTGGGGGGCCGGGGCGCCAGCCTGCCCTCGGTGCCCCGGAGGTGGCCCTTTCCTTCTGGGTGGGGGGCCGGGATTCCCCTTCTCCCCCTGGGGGCGAGGGGCCAGGGGAACGGCATGTATTGTCTGGGCCAGGATTGGCTCAGTCTCCATGGGTGCTGGATCAGGGCTTTCTCCCCTGGAGGTGGGGGGCTGGGGCGCAGCCTTCCTTCAGCGGCATGAGGGTGGCTCATTCTTCTTGGGTGGGGGGCTGGGATGCTCCTCCTGCGCCTGGGCTGGAGGGCCAGCATGGGGTGTCTGGACCAGGATTGGCTCATTCTCCATTGGTGCTGGATCGGGATGCCTCCGTGGAGGTGGAAGGCTGGGGCACCAGCCTGCATTCAGTGGCCCACCAGAGATAGTTCATTCCTTGTGGGTGTGGGCCTGGGGATCAGCTTGGATTGGTTTGCCCAGGGGTGGTTCGCTCTCCCTGGGTTCTTCTTCAGCCTGCCTGGTCGGGGATGGCTCTTTCCTTCTGGGTGGGGGGCCGGGGTTCTCCCCCTCCCTCTGGGGGTGGGGGCCGAGGGATTAGAGTGGATTATCTGGGCTGGGACTGGCTCGTTCTCCATGGATGCTGGATCGAGGTGGCCCTTTCCTTCTGGGTGGGGGGCCGGGGTTCCCCCCCTCCCCCTGGGGGCGAGAGGCCGGGGGACCAGCATGTATTGTCTGGGCCAGGATTGGCTCGTTCTCCATGGGTGCTGGATCGGGATGTCGCCCCTGAAGGTGGAGGGCTGGGGCGCTGGTCTGCATTCAGTGGCCCAGGGGTGGCTCGATCTCCCTGGGTGCTTGATCGGCCTGCCTCGCCAGGGGTGGCTTTTTCTTACTTGGGGGGGGGGGGGGGGGGGGGGGGGGCAGGTTTCTCCCCCTCCCTCTGGGGGTGGGTGGCCTGGGGGCTAGCATGCATTGTCTGGGCCGGGATTTGCTCATTCTCCATGGGTGCTGGATCGGGATGTCGCCCCTGAAGGTGGAGGTCTGGGGCGCTGGCCTGCATTCAGTGGCCCAGGGGTGGCCCATTCTTTCTGGGTGGGGGACCAAGATGTTTCTCCTTCCTTGTGGGCGTGGAGCCTGGGGATCAGCTTGAATTGGTTTGGCTGGAGGTGGATCGCTCTCCCTGGGTGATTGATTGGCCTGCCATGCCAGGGGTGGCTTTTTCTTTCTTGGGGGGCCGGGGTTCCCCCCTTCCCCCTGGGGGCGAGGGGCTAGGGGAACAGCATGTATTGTCCGGGCCAGGATTGGCTCGTTCTCCATGGGTGCTGGATAGGGATGCCTCCGTGGAGGTGGAAGGCTGGGGCGCCAGCCTGCCTTCAGCGGCCCGGGGGTGGTTCATTCTTCTTGGGTGGAGGTCCGGGATGCTCCCCCTGCGCCTGGGCTGGAGGGCCAGCATGGGGTGTCTGGGCCAGGATTTGCTCATTCTCCATTGGTGCTGGATAGGGATGCCTCCGTGGAGGTGGAAGGCTGGGGCACCAGCCTGCATTCAGTGGTCCACCAGAGATAGTTCATTCCTTGTGGGTGTGGGCCTGGGGATCGGCTTGGATTGGTTTGACTCGCTCTCCTTGGGTGCTTGCTCAGCCTGCCCAGCCGGGGATGGCTTTTTCCTTCTGGGTGGGGGGCCAGGGTTCTCCCCCTCCCCCTGGGGGCGGAGGGCCGGGGGTCCATCATGGATTGTCTGGGCCGGGATTTGCTCATTCTCCATGGGTGCTGAATCAAGGCGGTCCCGCCTGGGGGTGGGGGGCTATGGCGACAGCCTGTCCTCGGTGGCCCGGGGGTGGCCCTTTCCTTCTGGGTGGGGGGCCGGGGTTTCCCCTCTCCCCCTGGGGGCGAGAGGCTGGGGGACCAGCATGTATTGTATGGGCCAGGATTTGCTCGTTCGCCATGGGTGCTGGATAAGGGATGCCCCTCCTGGAGGGGGGCATCAGCTGACCCTGATTCACTGACCCAGTGATGGCTCATTCTTTCTGTGTGGGGGAACGGGATGCTCCCCCTTCATTGTGGGTGTAGAGCCTGGAGATCAGCTTGGGATGGGTTGCCGAGGGGTGGCTTGCTCTCCCTGGGTGCTTGCTCAGCCTGCCTGGATGGGGATGGCTCTTTCTTTCTGGAGGGGGGGCCGGGATTCTCCCCCTCCCCCTGGGGGCGGAGGGCCGGGGGTCCATCATGGATTGTCTGTGCCGGGATTTGCTCATTCTCCATGGGTGCTGGATCGGGATGTCGCCCCTGAAGGTGGAGGGCTGGGGCGTTGGCCTGCATTCAGTGGCCCAGAGGTGGGTCATTGTTTCTGGGTGGGGGACCAAGATATTTCTCCTTCCTTGTGGGTGTGGAGCCTGGGGATCAGCTTGAATTGGTTTGGCTGGAGGTGGCTCGCTCTCCCTGGGTGCTTGATGGGCCTGCGTCGCCGGGGGTGGCTTTTTCTTTCTTAGGGGGGGCAGGTTTCTTCCCCTCCCCCTGGGGGTGGGTGGCCTGGGGGCTAGCATGGATTGTCTGGGCTGGGATTTGCTCATTCTCCAAGGGTGCTGGATCAAGGCACCCCACCCAGAAGGAAAGGACCACCTCCGGGGCACCGAAGGCAGGCTGGCGCCCCGGCCCCCTACCCCCAGGGGTGGCCACCTCGATCAAGCACCCATGGAGAATGAGCAAATCCCGGCCCAGACAATCCATGCTAGACCCCAGGCCACCCACCCCCAATCAAGGACCCACGGATAGGGAGCCACCTCCACCCAAACCAATTCAAGCTGATCCCCAGGCTCCACACCGAGAAGGAAGGAGAAACATCTTGGTCCCCCACCCAGAAAGAAGGAGCCACCTCTGGGCCACTGAATGCAGGCCAGCGCCCCAGACCTCAACTTTCAGGGGCAACAATCCCGATCCAGCACCCATGGAGAATGAGCAAATCCCGGCCCAGACAATCCATGCTAGCCCCCAGGCCACCCACCTCCAGAGGGAGGGGGAGAAACCTGCCCCCCCCCCCCCCCCCAAGAAAGAAAAAGCCTCCCCTGGCAAGGCAGGCCGATCAAGCCCTCAGGGAGAGTGAGCCACCTCCAGCCAAACCAATTCAAGCTGATCCCCAGGCTCCACACCCACAAGGAAGGGGAACATCTTGGTCCCCCACCCAGAAAGAATGAGCCACCCCTGGGCCACTGAATGCAGGCCAGCGCCCCAGACCTCCACCTTCAGTGGTGACATCCCGATCCAGCACCCAGGGAGAATGAGCAAATCCCGGCCCAGACAAACCATGCTGGACCCCCGGCCCTCCGCCCCCAGGGGGAGGGGGAGAATCCCGGCCCCCCACCCAAAAATAAAGAGCCATCCCCATCCAGGCAGGCTGAGCAAGCCGATCCCCAGGCTCCACACCCACAATGAAGGGGGAACATCCCGTTCCCCCAGCCAGAAAGAATGCACCATCACTGGACCAATGAATGCAGGCTGATGCCCCACCTTCCACCTCCAGGAGGGGCATCCCGATCCAGCACCCAGGAAGAACGAGTCATCATCAGGCCCTGAAGGCAGGTTGGTGCCCCAACCTAGAACCCAGGCAGAGCATGCCAGGCAGCGCACACCACTACAGAGCGAGACAATAGCTCAGGAGTAGCGCCAAAGCCCTGGGGTTGGTGGCCCTCCCACCACCAACCCCAGGGCCCCATCCCCATCACATTCTCACACTATGACCCTGGTACCCCACCAGACACATTCCCCAGCAAACCGCCCCAGTGTAAGCCAATTCATGTTGGCCCCATGGCCCTACACCTCCAGGGGAGAGGGAACACGGGCACCGGACCAGGATGGTCCCCCCAGAGGCACAGAACCATGTACCCACCCTGACCCCAGCAACCCAGGAATGGCCCAGTCCCCATGGGGAAGGGGCCAGAATGCCTCTCCCCCTGGAGACGAAGAACCAGGGGACCAGCACAAACCAAGCCAGGATTGGCCCACCCACCATGGGCTATGGATCGGGACAGCCCTCCCCGGAGGTGGAGAACAATGGCACCAGCCCACCCCCCAGCAGCACACAGACATACATGAAAACAACCTTAACCTATGTAACTTCTTTTTTTTTTTTTTTTTTTTTTAACACACTATTTACATGCTACTTTATAAAGAATAAAGAATACATCACCCTTAACTGGGATGTGGTCTTTGACTCCCAGCTCCTCTCCTGTTCCTTCAAAGAAACACAGAGAGAAAGTTGTTAGCAGGAGGAGCAGAGGTGGGCTTAGCAGGAGGAGCAAAGGGGCGCTTAGCAGGAGGAGCAGAGAAGAGCTCAGCAGAAGATGGGCGCTTAGCAGGAGGAGCAGACAGGAGCTCAGCAGAAGAGGGGCGCTTAGCAGGAGGAGCAGAGGTGGGCTTAGCAGGAGGAGCAAAGGGGCGCTTAGCAGGAGGAGCAGAGAAGAGCTCAGCAGAAGAGGGGCGCTTAGCAGGAGGAGCAGAGGGGTGCTTAGCAGGAGGAGCAGAAAGGAGCTCAGCAGAAGAGGGGCGCTTAGCAGAAGGAGCAGAAAGGAGCTCAGCAGAAGAGGGGCGCTTAGCAGGAGGAGCAGAGGGGCCCTTAGCAGGAGGAGCAGAGGTGGGCTTAGCAGGAGGAGCAAAGGGGCGCTTAGCAGGAGGAGCAGAGAAGAGCTCAGCAGAAGATGGGCGCTTAGCAGGAGGAGCAGAGGGGCGCTTAGCAGGAGGAGCAGAGGTGGGCTTAGCAGGAGGAGCAAAGGGGCGCTTAGTAGGAGGAGCAGAGAAGAGCTCAGCAGAAGAGGGGCGCTTAGCAGGAGGAGCAGAAAGGAGCTCAGCAGAAGAGGGGCGCTTAGCAGAAGGAGCAGAAAGGAGCTCAGCAGAAGAGGGGCGCTTAGCAGGAGGAGCAGAGGGGCGCTTAGCAGGAGGAGCAGAGGGGCCCTTAGCAGGAGGAGCAGAGGTGGGCTTAGCAGGAGGAGCAGAGAAGAGCTCAGCAGAAGAGGGGCGCTTAGCAGGAGGAGCAGAGGGGCGCTTAGCAGGAGGAGCAGAGGTGGGCTTAGCAGGAGGAGCAAAGGGGCGCTTAGCAGGAGGAGCAGAGAAGAGCTCAGCAGAAGAGGGGCGCTTAGCAGGAGGAGCAGACAGGAGCTCAGCAGAAGAGGGGCGCTTAGCAGGAGGAGCAGAGGTGGGCTTAGCAGGAGGAGCAAAGGGGCGCTTAGCAGGAGGAGCAGAGAAGAGCTCAGCAGAAGAGGGGCGCTTAGCAGGAGGAGCAGAGGGGCGCTTAGCAGGAGGAGCAGAGAAGAGCTCAGCAGAAGATGGGCGCTTAGCAGGAGGAGCAGACAGGAGCTCAGCAGAACAGGGGCGCTTAGCAGGAGGAGCAGAGGTGGGCTTAGCAGGACGAGCAAAGGGGCGCTTAGCAGGAGGAGCAGAGAAGAGCTCAGCAGAAGAGGGGCGCTTAGCAGGAGGAGCAGAGGGGTGCTTAGCAGGACGAGCAGAAAGGAGCTCAGCAGAAGAGGGGCGCTTAGCAGAAGGAGCAGAAAGGAGCTCAGCAGAAGAGGGGCGCTTAGCAGTAGGAGCAGAGGGGCACTTAGCAAGAGGAGCAGAGGTGGGCTTAGCAGGAGGAGCAAAGGGGCGCTTAGCAGGAGGACCAGAGAAGAGCTCAGCAGAAGAGGGGCGCTTAGCAGGAGGTGCAGAGGGGCGCTTAGCAAGAGGAGCAGAGGTGGGCTTAGCAGGAGGAGCAAAGGGGCGCTTAGCAGGAGGACCAGAGAAGAGCTCAGCAGAAGAGGGGCGCTTAGCAGGAGGAGCAGAGGGGTGCTTAGCAGGAGGAGCAGAAAGGAGCTCAGCAGAAGAGGGGTGCTTAGCAGGAGGAGCAGAGGGGGGCTTAACAGGAGGAGCAGAGGGGTGCTTAGCAGGAGGAGCAGAAAGGAGCTCAGCAGAAAATCGGCGCTTAGCAGAAGGAGCAGAGAAGAGCTCAGCAGAAGAGGGGCGCTTAGCAGGAGGAGCAGAGGGGCGCGTAGCAGGAGGAGCAGAGGGGCGCGTAGCAGGAGGAGCAGAAAGGAGCTCAGCAGAAAATCGGCGGTTAGCAGGAGGTGCAGAGGGGGGGGTTAACAGGAGGAGCAGAGGGGCGTGTAGCAGGAGGAGCAGAAAGGAGCTCAGCAGAAAATCGGCGCTTAGCAGGAGGTGCAGAGGGGCGGTTAACAGGAGGAGCAGAGGGACGCTTAGCAGGAGGAGCAGAAAGGAGCTCAGCAGAAAATCGGCGCTTAGCAAAAGGAGCAGAGACGAGCTCAGCAGAAGAGGGGCGCTTAGCAGGAGGAGCAGAGGTGGGCTTAGCAGGAGGAGCAAAGGGGCGCTTAGCAGGAGGAGCAGAGAAGAGCTCAGCAGAAGAGGGGCGCTTAGCAGGAGGAGCAGAGGGGTGCTTAGCAGGAGGAGCAGAAAGGAGCTCAGCAGAAGAGGGGCGCTTAGCAGAAGGAGCAGAAAGGAGCTCAGCAGAAGAGGGGCGCTTAGCAGGAGGAGCAGAGGGGCCCTTAGCAGGAGGAGCAGAGGTGGGCTTAGCAGGAGGAGCAAAGGGGCGCTTAGCAGGAGGAGCAGAGAAGAGCTCAGCAGAAGATGGGCGCTTAGCAGGAGGAGCAGAGGGGCGCTTAGCAGGAGGAGCAGAGATGGGCTTAGCAGGAGGAGCAAAGGGGCGCTTAGTAGGAGGAGCAGAGAAGAGCTCAGCAGAAGAGGGACGCTTAGCAGGAGGAGCAGAAAGGAGCTCAGCAGAAGAGGGGCGCTTAGCAGAAGGAGCAGAAAGGAGCTCAGCAGAAGAGGGGCGCTTAGCAGGAGGAGCAGAGGGGCGCTTAGCAGGAGGAGCAGAGGGGCCCTTAGCAGGAGGAGCAGAGGTGGGCTTAGCAGGAGGAGCAAAGGGGCGCTTAGCAGGAGTAGCAGAGAAGAGCTCAGCAGAAGAGGGGCGCTTAGCAGGAGGAGCAGAGGGGCGCTTAGCAGGAGGAGCAGAGGGGCGCTTAGCAGGAGGAGCAGAGGTGGGCTTAGCAGGAGGAGCAAAGGGGCGCTTAGCAGGAGGAGCAGAGAAGAGCTCAGCAGAAGAGGGGCGCTTAGCAGGAGGAGCAGACAGGAGCTCAGCAGAAGAGGGGCGCTTAGCAGGAGGAGCAGAGGTGGGCTTAGCAGGAGGAGCAAAGGGGCGCTTAGCAGGAGGAGCAGAGAAGAGCTCAGCAGAAGAGGGGCGCTTAGCAGGAGGAGCAGAGGGGCGCTTAGCAGGAGGAGCAAAGGGGCGCTTAGCAGGAGGAGCAGAGAAGAGCTCAGCAGAAGATGGGCGCTTAGCAGGAGGAGCAGACAGGAGCTCAGCAGAAGAGGGGCGCTTAGCAGGAGGAGCAGAGGTGGGCTTAGCAGGACGAGCAAAGGGGCGCTTAGCAGGAGGAGCAGAGAAGAGCTCAGCAGAAGAGGGGCGCTTAGCAGGAGGAGCAGAGGGGTGCTTAGCAGGAGGAGCAGAAAGGAGCTCAGCAGAAGAGGGGCGCTTAGCAGAAGGAGCAGAAAGGAGCTCAGCAGAAGAGGGGCGCTTAGCAGTAGGAGCAGAGGGGCACTTAGCAAGAGGAGCAGAGGTGGGCTTAGCAGGAGGAGCAAAGGGGCGCTTAGCAGGAGGACCAGAGAAGAGCTCAGCAGAAGAGGGGCGCTTAGCAGGAGGTGCAGAGGGGCGCTTAGCAAGAGGAGCAGAGGTGGGCTTAGCAGGAGGAGCAAAGGGGCGCTTAGCAGGAGGACCAGAGAAGAGCTCAGCAGAAGAGGGGCGCTTAGCAGGAGGAGCAGAGGGGTGCTTAGCAGGAGGAGCAGAAAGGAGCTCAGCAGAAGAGGGGTGCTTAGCAGGAGGAGCAGAGGGGGGCTTAACAGGAGGAGCAGAGGGGTGCTTAGCAG
>NW_022986754.1:0-15676 GCF_009829125.3 Periophthalmus magnuspinnatus
ACACACACACCCCACACACACACAGACTCGCTCTCTCTCACACACAGACTTACTCTCTCTCTCTCTCACACAAACACACAGACTCACTCTCTCTCTCTCTCTCTCTCTCTCTCACACACACACACACACCCCCCACACACACACACACACACACACACCCACACACACCGATTCGCTTTCTCACACACACAGACTCACACCCTCTCTCTCTCTCACACACACACACACACCAACTCGCTCTCTCACACACAAACTCACTCTCTCTCTCACACACAAGCACACACACAGACTCACTCTCTCTCACACACACATACACACAGACTCACTCTCTCTCTCACACAAGCACACACACAGACTCACCCCCTCTCACACACACATACAAACAGACTCACTCTCTCTCACACACACATACACACAGACTCACTCTCTCTCTCACACAAGCACACACACAGACTCACTCTCTCTCACACACACATACACACAGACTCACTCTCTCTCTCACACAAGCACACACACAGACTCACTCTCTCTCACACACACATACACATAGACTCACTCTATCTCTCACACACAAGCACACACACAGACTCTCTCTCTCTCACACACACACACACACACACACACACAGACTCACTCTCTCTCTCTCTCTCACACACACACACCCCACACACACAGACTCGCTCTCTCTCACACACAGACTTACTCTCTCTCTCTCTCTCACACAAACACACAGACTCACACTCTCTCTCTCACACACACACACACACACACACACACACACACACCCACACACACACACACACACACCCACCCACCCACGCAGATTCGCTTTCTCACACACACAGACTCACCCCCTCTCTCTCTCTCTCTCACACACACACCAACTCGCTCTCTCACACACAGACTTACTCTCTCTCTCTCTCACCCCCCCCACACACACACCCACAGACTCGCTCTCTCTCACACACACAGACTTACTCTCTCTCTCTCACTTTCTCTCTCTCTCTCACACACACACACACAGAGACACCCCGACACACCCCCACACACACATCCCGACTCACCCCCTCTCATACACACACACACCCCACACACCCCCACCCCCACACTCACACACACACTCTCACACACACTCTCACGTGCACACCCTCTCTCTCACTCACACACTCTCTCTCACACACACTCTCTCAAACACTCTCAGGCACACACATTCTCTCTCTCTCTCTCTCTCTCTCTCTCTCTCTCACAAACACACACACACACCCCCACTCACTCTCTCTCTCACACACACCACACACACACCCCCACACACACCCACGCACACACACACATACACGTACACCCCCACCCCCTCTCTCTCTCTCACACACACACACACACACACACACCCGCACCCCCCCCCACACACACACACACACTCACCCCCACACACTCTCAGGCACACACTCTCTCTCTCTCTCTCTCTCTCTCTCTCTCTCACACACACACACACACCCACACACCCTCAGGCACACCCCCTTACACTCTTTTTCACACACACACACCCCCACACACACCCACCCACACACACACTCACCCCCTCTTTCTCGCTCTCTCACACACACACCCACACACACACCCACACACCCCCTTTCACATACTTTCACACTCTCTCTTACACTTTTTTTCACACACACACTCTCGCACACCCCCACTCTCTTACACTCTCTTTTTCACCCCCCCCCCACACACACACTTTCACATACTCTCACACTCTCTCTTACGCTCTCTTTTTCACACATACACACACACCCCCTCTCTCAGACACACACACACACACGCCGCACTCACTAATACACACCCTCTCTCCCTCTGCTCCACCCGCTTCTACTATGCCTTTCCCTAAGTTTCATAAGCCCCCCAGGCGTGCCTGGGGCCCTCCCTCCTCCTCATCTGCTACTCCCCTTTGTCCCCTCACCCTCTCTGCTCCTCCTACTAAGCGCCCCTCTTCTACTAAGCCCTCCTCTGCTCCTGCTAAGGTTCCTAAGCTGACCCCCTCTTCTCCTGAGGTCTCTCAGCTCAGCTTTGCTGTGCTACCTGCTTCCTTTGTTCTGTCGGAGTCTGTGTCACCCCCTCCTCGACTCCGGCTAAGCACCCCTCTGCTCCTCCTGCTAAGCTTCTCTCTGCTCCTCCTTCTAAGCGTCCCTCTGCTCCTCCTGTTAACCCCCCCTCTGCACCTCCTGCTAAGCGCCGATTTTCTGCTGAGCTCCTTTCTGCTCTTCCTGCTACGCGCCCATCTGCTCCTCCTGCTAAGCGCCCCTCTTCTGCTGAGCTCGTCTCTGCTCCTTCTGCTAAGCGCCGATTTTCTGCTGAGCTCCTTTCTGCTCCTCCTGCTAAGCGTCCCTCTGCTCCTCCTGTTAACCCCCCCTCTGCACCTCCTGCTAAGCGCCGATTTTCTGCTGAGCTCCTTTCTGCTCCTCCTGCTACGCGCCCCTCTGCTCCTCCTGTTAACCCCCCCTCTGCACCTCCTGCTAAGCGCCGATTTTCTGCTGAGCTCCTTTCTGCTCCTCCTGCTACGCGCCCCTCTGCTCCTCCTGCTACGCGCCCCTCTGCTCCTCCTGCTACGCGCCCCTCTGCTCCTCCTGCTAAGCGCCCCTCTTCTGCTGAGCTTGTCTCTGCTCCTTCTGCTAAGCGCCGATTTTCTGCTGAGCTCCTTTCTGCTCCTCCTGCTAAGCGTCCCTCTGCTCCTCCTGTTAACCCCCCCTCTGCACCTCCTGCTAAGCGCCGATTTTCTGCTGAGCTCCTTTCTGCTCCTCCTGCTACGCGCCCCTCTGCTCCTCCTGTTAACCCCCCCCTCTGCATCTCCTGCTAACCGCCGATTTTCTGCTGAGCTCCTTTCTGCTCCTCCTGCTACGCGCCCCTCTGCTCCTCCTGCTACGCGCCCCTCTGCTCCTCCTGCTAAGCGCCCCTCTTCTGCTGAGCTCTTCTCTGCTCCTTCTGCTAAGCGCCGATTTTCTGCTGAGCTCCTTTCTGCTCCTCCTGCTAAGCACACCTCTGCTCCTCCTGTTAAGCCCCCCTCTGCTCCTCCTGCTAAGCACCCCTCTTCTGCTGAGCTCCTTTCTGCTCCTCCTGCTAAGCACCCCTCTGCTCCTCCTGCTAAGCGCCCTTCTTCTGCTGAGCTCTTCTCTGGTCCTCCTGCTAAGCGCCTCTTTGCTCCTCCTGCTAAGCCCACCTCTGCTCCTCTTGCTAAGCGCCCCTCTGCACCTCCTGCTAAGCGCCCCTCTTCTGCTGAGCTCTTCTCTGGTCCTCCTGCTAAGCACCCCTTTGCTCCTCCTGCTAAGCCCACCTCTGCTCCTCTTGCTAAGTGCCCCTCTGCTCCTACTGCTAAGCGCCCCTCTTCTGCTGAGCTCCTTTCTGCTCCTTCTGCTAAGCGCCCCTCTTCTGCTGAGCTCCTTTCTGCTCCTCCTGCTAAGCACCCCTCTGCTCCTCCTGCTAAGCGCCCCTCTTCTGCTGAGCTCTTCTCTGCTCCTCCTGCTAAGCGCCCCTTTGCTCCTCCTGCTAAGCCCACCTCTGCTCCTCCTGCTAAGCGCCCCTCTTCTGCTGAGCTCCTGTCTGCTCCTCCTGCTAAGCGCCCCTCTTCTGCTGAGCTCTTCTCTGCTCCTCCTGCTAAGCGCCCCTTTGCTCCTCCTGCTAAGCCCACCTCTGCTCCTCCTGCTAAGCGCCCCTCTGCTCCTCCTGCTAAGCGCCCCTCTTCTGCTGAGCTCTTCTCTGCTCCTCCTGCTAAGCGCCCCTTTGCTCCTCCTGCTAAGCCCACCTCTGCTCCTCCTGCTAAGGGCCCCTCTGCTCCTCCTGCTAAGCGCCCCTCTTCTGCTGAGCTCCTTTCTGCTCCTTCTGCTAAGCGCCCCTCTTCTGCTGAGCTCCTTTCTGCTCCTCCTGCTAAGCACCCCTCTGCTCCTCCTGCTAAGCGCCCCTCTTCTGCTGAGCTCTTCTCTGCTCCTCCTGCTAAGCGCCCCTTTGCTCCTCCTGCTAAGCCCACCTCTGCTCCTCCTGCTAAGCGCCCCTCTGCTCCTCCTGCTAAGCGCCCCTCTTCTGCTGAGCTCTTCTCTGCTCCTCCTGCTAAGCGCCCCTTTGCTCCTCCTGCTAAGCCCACCTCTGCTCCTCCTGCTAAGGGCCCCTCTGCTCCTCCTGCTAAGCGCCCCTCTTCTGCTGAGCTCCTTTCTGCTCCTTCTGCTAAGCGCCCCTCTTCTGCTGAGCTCCTTTCTGCTCCTCCTGCTAAGCACCCCTCTGCTCCTCCTGCTAAGCGCCCCTCTTCTGCTGAGCTCTTCTCTGCTCCTCCTGCTAAGCGCCCCTTTGCTCCTCCTGCTAAGCCCACCTCTGCGCCTCCTGCTAAGCGCCCCTCTTCTGCTGAGCTCCTGTCTGCTCCTCCTGCTAAGCGCCCATCTTCTGCTGAGCTCTTCTCTGCTCCTCCTGCTAAGCGCCCCTTTGCTCCTCCTGCTAAGCCCACCTCTGCTCCTCCTGCTAACAACTTTCTCTCTGTGTTTCTTTGAAGGAACAGGAGAGGAGCTGGGAGTCAAAAACCACATCCCAGTTAAGGGTGATGTATTCTTTATTCATTATAAAGTAGCATGTAAATAGTGTGTTAAAAAAAAAAAAAAAAAAAAAGAAGTTACATAGGTTAAGGTTGTTTTCATGTATGTCTGTGTGCTGCTGGGGGGTGGGCTGGTGCCATTGTTCTCCACCTCCGGGGAGGGCTGTCCCGATCCATAGCCCATGGTGGGTGGGCCAATCCTGGCTTGGTTTGTGCTGGTCCCCTGGTTCTTCGTCTCCGGGGGGAGAGGCATTCTGGCCCCTTCCCCATGGGGACTGGGCCATTCCTGGGTTGCTGGGGTCAGGGTGGGTACATGGTTCTGTGCCTCTGGGGGGACCATCCTGGTCCGGTGCCCGTGTTCCCTCTCCCCTGGAGGTGTAGGGCCATGGGGCCAACATGAATTGGCTTACACTGGGGCGGTTCGCTGGGGAATGTGTCTGGTGGGGTACCAGGGTCATAGTGTGAGAATGTGATGGGGATGGGGTTGGGGCCCTGGGGTTGGTGGTGGGAGGGCCAGGGGGGAACAGGGGCCCTAGCCTGTCTTTGGCGCTACTCCTGAGCTATTGTCTCGCTCTGTAGTGGTGTGCGCTGCCTGGCATGCTCTGCCTGGGTTCTAGGTTGGGGCACCAACCTGCCTTCAGGGCCTGATGATGACTCGTTCTTCCTGGGTGCTGGATCGGGATGCCCCTCCTGGAGGTGGAAGGTGGGGCATCAGCCTGCATTCATTGGTCCAGTGATGGTGCATTCTTTCTGCCTGGGGGAACGGGATGTTCCCCCTTCATTGTGGGTGTGGAGCCTGGGGATCGGCCTGCTCAGCCTGCCTGGATGGGGATGGCTCTTTATTTTTGGGTGGGGGGCCGGGATTCTCCCCCTCCCCCTGGGGGCGGAGGGCCGGGGATCCAGCATGGATTGTCTGGGCCGGGATTTGCTCATTCTCCCTGGGTGCTGGATCGAGGCGGCCACCCCTAGGGGTGGGGGGCCGGGGCACCAGCCTGCCTTCGGTGCCCCGGAGGTGGACCTTTCCTTCTGGGTGGGGTGCCTCGATCCAAACCAATTCAAGCTGATCCCCAGGCTCCACACCCACAAGGAAGGTGAAACATCTTGGTCCCCCACCCAGAAACAATGAGCCACCTCTGGGCCACTGATTGCAGGCCAGCGCCCCAGCCCTCCACCTGGGGCATCAGCCTGCATTCATTGGCCGGGGGTCCAGCAGTGGCTCATTCTTTCTGGGTGGGGGACCAAGATGTTTCCCCTTCCTTGTGGGTGTGGAGCCTGGGGATCAGCTTGAATTGGTTTGGCTGGAGGTGGCTCGCTCTCCCTCGGTGCTTGATCGGCCTGCCTTGCAAGGGGGGGTTTTTTCTTTCTTAGGGGGGGCAGGTTTCTCCCCCTCCCCCTGGGGGTGGGTGGCCTGGGGGCTAGCATGGATTGTCTGGGCCGGGATTTGCTCATTTTCCATGGGTGCTGGATCGAGGCGCCCACCACGGGGGTGGGGGGCCGGGGTGCCAGTCTGCCCTCGGTGCCCTGGAGGTGGCCCTTTCCTTCTGGGTGGGGGGCCGGGGGACCAGCATGTATTGTCTGGGTCAGGAGTGGCTTGGTCTCCATGGGTACTGGATCAGGGCTTTCTCCCCTGGAGGTGGGGGGCTGGGGCGCCAGCCTTCCTTCAGCGGCCCGGGGTTGGCTCATTCTTCTTGGGTGGGGGGCTGGGATGCTCCTCCTGCGCCTGGGCTGGAGGGCCAGCATGAGGTGTCTGGGCCAGGATTGGCTCATTCTCCATTGGTGCTGGATCGGGATGCCTCCATGGAGGTGGAAGGCTGGGGAACCAGCCTGCATTCAGTGGCCCACCAGAGATAGTTCATTCCTTGTGGGTGTGGGCCTGGGAATCAGCTTGAATTGGTTTGCCCAGGGGTGGGTCGCTCTCCCTGGGTGCTTGCTCAGCCTGCCTGGCCGGGGATGGCTCTTTCCTTCTGGGTGGGGGGCCGGTGTTCTCCCCCTCCCCCTGGTGGTGGGGGCCGAGGGATCAGAGTGGATTATCTGGGCTGGGACTGGCTCGTTCTCCATGGATGCTGGATCGAGGCGGTCCCCCCTGGGGGTGGGGGGCCAGGGCGCCAGCCTGCCCTCAGTTGCCCGGGGGTGGCCCTTTTCTTCTGTGTGGTTGGGCCGGGGTTCCCCCCCTCCCCCTGGGTGGGGCGCCTTGATAAAGCACCCTTGGAGAATGAGCAAATCCCGGCCCAGACAATCCATGCTAGCCCCCAGGCCACCCACCCCTAGGGGGAGGGGAAGAAACCTGCCCCCCCTAAGAAAGAAAAAGCCACCCCTGGCGAGGCAGGCCGATCAAGCACCCAGGGAGAGCGAGCCACCTCCAGCCAAACCAATTCAAGCTGATCCCCAGGCTCCACACCCACAAGGAAGGAGAAATATCAAGGTCCCCCACCCAGAAACAATAAGCCACCTCTGGGCCACTGAATGCAGGCCATCGCCCCAGCCCTCCACCGTCAGGGGCGACATCCTGATCCAGCACCCATGGAGAATGAGCAAATCCCGGCCCAGACAATCCATGCTGGATCCCCAGCCCTCCGCTCCTAGGGGGAGGGGGAGAACCCCGGCCCCCCACCCAGAAGGAAAGAGCCATCCCTGGCCAGGCAGGCTGAGCAAGGCCCATCCCTGGGCCGCTGAAGGCAGGATGGCGCCCCAGCCCCCCACCTCCAGGGGAGAAAGCCGTGATCCAGCACCCATGAAGAACGAGCCAATCCTGGCCCAGACAATACATGCTGTTCCCCTAGCCCCTCGCCCCCAGGGGGAAGGGGGGAACCCTGGCCCCCCAAGAAAGAAAAAGCCACCCCTGGCATGGCAGGCCGATCAAGCACCCAGGGAGAGCGAGCCACCTCCAGCCAAACCAATTCAAGCTGATCCACAGGCTCCACGCCCACAAGGAAGGAGAAACATCTTGGTCCCCCACCCAGAAAGAATGGGCCACCCCTGGGCCACTGAATGCAGGCCAGCGCCCCAGACCTCCACCTTCAGGGGTGACATCCAGATCCAGCACCCATGGAGAATGAGCAGATTCCGGCCCAGACAATCCATGCTAGCCCCCAGGCCACCCACCACCAGAGGGAGGGGGAGAAACCTGCCCCCCCCCTCATAGTTCATTCCATGTGGGTGTGGGCCTGGGGATCAGCTTGGATTGGTTTGCCCAGGGATGGCTCTTTCCTTCTGGGTGGGGGGCCGGGGTTCTCCCCCACGCCCTGGGGGCGAGAAGCCGGGGGACAAGCATGTATTGTCTGGGCCAGGATTGGCTCATTCTCCATGGGTGCTGGGTCGGGATGCCTCTCCTGGAGGTGGAAGGCTGGGGCATCACCTGCATTCATTGGCCCACTGATGGCTCATTCTTTCTGGGTGGGGGAATGGGATGTTCCCCCTTCATTGTGGGTATGGAGCCTGGGGATCGGCTTGGGTTGATTTGCCAAGGGGTGGCTTGCTCTCCCTGGGTGCTTGCTCAGCCTGCCTGGACAGGGACGGCTCTTTCTTTCTGGGTGGGGGGCCGGGATTCTCCACCTCCCCCTGGGGGCGAGGGCTGAGGGATCAGAGTGGATTATCTGGGCTGGGACTGGCTCGTTCTCCATGGGTGCTGGATCGAGGCGGTCCCCCCTGGGGGTGGGGGGCCAGGGTGCCAGCCTGCCCTCGGTTGCCCGGGGTTGGCCTTTTCCTTCTGGGTGGGGGGCCGGGGTTCCCCCCCTCGCCCTGGGGGCAAGAGGCCGGGGGACCAGCATGTATTGTCTGGGCCAGGATTTGCTCGTTCTCCATGGTTGCTTGGTCGGGATGCCCCTCCTGGAGGTGGAGGGCTGGGGCATCAGCCTGCATTCATTGGCCCAGTGATGGCTCATTCTTTCTGGGTGGGGGAACGGGATGTTCCCCCTTCATTGTGGGTATGGAGACTGGGGATCGGCTTGGGTTGGTTTGCCGAGGGGTGGCTTGCTCTCCCTGGTTGCTTGCTCAGCCTGCCTGGACGGGGATGGCTCTTTCTTTCTGGATGGGGGGCTGGGATTCTCCCCCTCCCACTGGGGGCGGAGGGCCAGGGGTCCAGCATGGACCCCTGGCCTGTCTGGGTAAGGATTGGCTCATTCTCCATGGGTGCTGTATCGGGATGTTACCCCTGAAGGTGGAGGGCTGGGGCTCTGGTCTGCATTCAGTGGCCCAGAGGTGGCTCATTGTTTCTGGGTGGGGGACCAAGATGTTTCTCCTTCCTTGTGGGTGTGGAGCCAGCGGATAAGCTTGAATTGGTTTGGCTGGAGGTGGCTCGCTCACCCTCGGTGCTTGATCGGCCTGCCTTGCCAGGGGTGGCTTTTTCTTTCTTAGGGGGGGCAGGTTTCTCCCCCTCCCCCTAGGGGTGGGTGGCCTGGGGATCAGAGTGGATTATGTGGGCTGGGACTGGCTCGTTCTCCATGGGTGCTGGATCGAGGCGGTCCCCCCTGGGGGTGGGGAGCCAGGGCGACAGCCTGTCCTCGGTGGCCCGGGGGTGGCCCTTTCCTTCTGGGTGGGGGGCCGGGGTTTCCCCCCCTCCCCCTGGGGGCAAGAGGCCGGGGGACCAGCATGTATTGTCTGGGCCAGGATTGGCTCGTTCTCCATGGGTGCTGGATCGGGGGAGCCTGGGGATCAGCTTGAATTGGTTTGGCTGGTGGTGGCTCGCTCTCCCTCGGTGCTTGATCGGCCTGCCTTGCAAGGGGTGGCTTTTTCTTTCTTAGAGGGGGGCAGGTTTCTCCCCCTCCCCCTGGGGGTGGGTGGCCTGGGGTCAAGCATGGATTGTCTGGGCCGCGATTGGCTCATTTTCCATGGGTGCTGGATCGAGTCACCCACCACGGGGGTGGGGGCCCGGGGCGCCAGCCTGCCCTCGGTGCCCCGGAGGTGGCCCTTTCCTTCTGGGTGGGGGGCTGGGGTTCCCCCCACCTCTTCCTGGGTGCGAGGGGACGGGGGACCAGCATGTATTGTCTGGGTCAGGATTGGCTCGGTCTCCATGGGTACTGGATCAGGGCTTTCTCCCCTGGAGGTGGGGGGCTGGGGCGCCAGCATGCCTTCAGCGGCCCGGGGTTGGCTCATTCTTCTTGGGTGGGGGGCTGGGATGCTCCTCCTGCGCCTGGGCTGGAGGGCCAGCATGAGATGTCTGGGCCAGGATTGGCTCATTCTCCATTGGTGCTGGATCGGGATGCCTCCATGGAGGTCGAAGGCTGGGGCACCAGCCTGCATTCAGTGGCCCACCAGAGATAGTTCATTCCTTGTGGGTGTGGGCCTGAGGATTAGCTTGAATTGGTTTGGCTGGAGGTGGCTCGCTCTCCCTGGGTGCTTGATCGGCCTGCCATGCCAGGGTTGGCTTTTTCTTTCTTTAAGGGGGGGGGACAGGTTTCTCCCCCTCCCTCTGGGGATGGGTGGCCTGGGGGCTAGCATGTAATGTCAGGGCCGGGATTTGCTCATTCTCCATGGGTGCTGGATCGAGGTGGCCACCCCTGGGGGTGGGGGGCCGGGGCGCCAGCCTGCCTTCGGTGCCCCGAAGGTGGTCCTTTCCTTCTGGGTGGGGCGCCTTGATCCAGCGCCTATGGAGCCACCTCCAGCCAAACCAATTCAAGCTGATTCCCAGGCTCCACACCCACAAGGAAGGAGAAATATCTTGGTCCCCCACCCGGAAACAATGAGCCATCTCTGGGCCACTGAATGCAGGCCAGCGCCCCAGCCCTCCACCTTCAGGGGCGACATCCTGATCCAGCACCCATGGAGAATGAGCAAATCCCGGCCCAGACAATCCATGCTAGATCCCCGGCCCTCCGCTCCTAGGGGGAGGGGGAGAACCCCGGCCCCCCACCCAGAAGGAAAGAGCCATCCCCGGCCAGGCAGGCTGAGCAAGGCCCATCCCCGGGCCGCTGGAGGCAGGCTGGCGCCCCAGCCCCCCACCTCCAGGGGAGAAAGCCATGATCCAGCACCCATGGAGAACGAGCCAATCCTGGCCCAGACAATACATGCTGTTCCCCTAGCCCCTCGCCCCCAGGGGGAAGGGTGGAACCCCGGCCCCCCAAGAAATAAAAAGCCACCCCTGGCGAGGCAGGCCGA
Organism: Periophthalmus magnuspinnatus; assembly: GCF_009829125.3. NCBI lineage: Eukaryota > Metazoa > Chordata > Actinopteri > Gobiiformes > Gobiidae > Periophthalmus > Periophthalmus magnuspinnatus. The sequence goes on from NW_022986754.1 coordinate 10,661, forward strand.
TCAAGCACCCAGGGAGAGCGAGCCACCCCTGGGCCACTGAATGCAGACCAGCGCCCCAGCCCTCCACCTTCAGGGGCGACATCCCGATCCAGCACCCATGGAGAACGAGCCAATCCTGGTCCAGACAATACATGCTGGTCCCCCGGCCTCTCGCCCCCAGGGGGAGGGGGAGAACCCCGGCCCCCCACCCAGAAGGAAAGAGCCATCCCCGGCCAGGCAGGCTGAGCAAGCACCCTGGGAGAGCGAGCCACTCCTGGGCAAACCAATCCAAGTTGATCCCCAGGCCCACACCCACAAGGAATGAACTATCTCTGGTGGGCCACTGAATGCAGGCTGGTGCCCCAGCCTTCCACCTCCACGGAGGCATCCCGATCCAGCACCAATGGAGAATGAGCCAATCCTGGCCCAGACACCCCATGCTGGCCCTCCAGCCCAGGCGCAGGAGGAGCATCCCAGCCCCCCACCCAAGAAGAATGAGCCACCCTCGGGCCGCTGAAGGGAGGCTGACACCCCAGCCCCCCACCTCCAGGGGAGAAAGCCGTGATCCAACACCCATGGAGACCGAGCCAATCCTGGCCCAGACAATACATGCTGTTCCCCCGGCCCCTCGCCCCCAGGGGGATGGGGGGAACCCCGGCCCCCCACCCAGAAGGAAAGAGCCACCTCCGGGGCACCAAGGGCAGGCTGGCGCCCCGGCGCCAGGCCGATCAAGCACCGTGGGAGAGCGAGCCACCTCCCGCCAAACCAATCCAAGCTGATCCCCAGGCTCCACACCCACAAGCAAAGAGAAACATCTTGGTCCCCCACCCAGAAACAATGAGCCACCTCTGGGCCACTGAATGCAGACCAGCGCCCCAGCCCTCCACCTTCAGGGACAACATCTCGATCCAGCACCCATGGAGAATGAGCCAATCCTGACCCAGACAATCCATGCTGGACCCCCGGCCCTCCACCCCCAGGGGGAGGAGGAGAATCCTCCCCCTGGGGAGGGCTGGGGCGCTGGTCTGCATTCAGTGGCCCAGAGGTGGCTCATTGTTTCTGGGTGGGGGACCAAGATGTTTCTCCTTCCTTGTGGGTGTGGAGCCTGGGGATCAGCTTGAATTGATTTGGCTGGAGGTGGCTCGCTCACCCTCGGTGCTTGATCGGCCTGCCTTGCCAGGGGTGGCTTTTTCTTTCTTAGGGGGGGCAGGTTTCTCCCCCTCCCCTTGGGGTTTGGCCTGGGGATCAGAGTGGATTATGTGGGCTGGGACTGGCTCGTTCTCCATGGGTGCTGGATCGAGGCGGTCCCCCCTGGGGGTTGGGGGCCAGGGCGACAGCCTGTCCTCGGTGGCCCGGGTGTGGCCCTTTCCTTCTGGGTGGGGGGCCGGGGTCCCCCCCCTCCCCCTGGGGGCGAGAGGCCGGGGACCAGCATGTATTGTCTGGGCCAGGATTGGCTCGTTCTCCATGGGTGCTGGATCGGGATGCCCCTCCTGGAAGGGGGGGGGCTGGGGCATCAACCTGCATTCAAAGGCCCAATGATGGCTCATTTTTTCTGAGTGGGGGAACGGGATGCTCCCTCTTCATTGTGGGTCTGGAGCCTGGGGATCGGCTTGGGTTGGTTTGCCGAGGGGTGGCTTGCTCTCCCTGGGTGCTTGCTCAGCCAGCCTGGACGGGGATGGCTCTTTCTTTCTGGGTGGGGGGCCGGGATTCTCCCCCTGGGAGCGGAGGGCCGGGGGTCCAGCATGGATTGTCTCGGTCAGGAATGGCTCATTCTCCATGGGTGCTGGATTGGGATGTTGCCCCTGAAGGTGGAGGGCTGGGGCGCTGGTCTGCATTCAGTGGACCAGGGGTGGCTCATTCTTTCTGGGTGGGGGACCAAGATATTTCCACTTCTTTGTGGGTGTGGAGCCTGGGGATCAGTTTGAATTGGTTTGGCTGGAGGTGGCTCGCTCTCCCTGGGTGCTTGATCGGCCTGCCTCGTCAGGGGTGGCTTTTTCTTTCTTAGGGAGGGCAGGTTTCTCCCCCTCCCCCTGGGGGTGGGTGGCCTGAGGGCAAGCATGGATTGCCTGGGCCGGGATTGGCTCATTCTCCATGGGTGCTGGATCGGGATGTCACCCCTGAAGGTGGAGGGCTGGGGCGCTGGCCTGCATTCAGTGGCCCAGAGGTGGCTCCTTCTTTCTGGGTGGGGGACCAAGATGTTTCTCCTTCCTTCTCGTGTGGAGCCTGGGGATCAGCTTGAATTGGTTTGGGTGGAGGTGGCTCCCTATCCGTGGGTCCTTGATTGGGGGTGGGTGGCCTGGGGGCTAGCATGGATTGTCTGGGCCGGGATTTGCTCATTCTCCATGGGTGCTGGATCGAGGTGGCCACCCCTGGGGGTGGGGGGCCGGGGCGCCAGCCTGCCTTCGGTGCCCCGGAGGTGGTCCTTTCCTTCTGGGTGGGGTGCCTTGATCCAGCACCCTTGGAGAATGAGCAAATCCCAGCCCAGACAATCCATGCTAGCCCCCAGGCCACCCACCCCTAGGGGGAGGGGAAGAAACCTGCCCCCCCTAAGAAAGAAAAAGCCACCCCCGGCGACGCAGGCCCATCAAGCACCCAGGGAGAGCGAGCCACCTCCAGCCAAACCAATTCAAGCTGATCCCCAGGCTCCACACCCACAAGAAAGGAGAAATATCTTGGTCCCCCACCCAGAAACAATGACCCACCTCTGGGCCACTGAATGCAGGCCAACGCCCCAGCCCTCCACCTTCAGGGGCGACATCCCGATCCAGCACCCATGGAGAATGAGCAAATCCCGGCACAGACAATCCATGATGGACCCCCGGCCCTCCGCCCCCAGGGGGAGGGGGAGAATCCCGGCCCCCCCTCCATAAAGAAAGAGCCATCCCCATCCAGGCAGGCTGAGCAAGCACCCAGGGAGATTAAGCCACCCCTCGGCAACCCATCCCAAGCTGATCTCCAGGCTCTACACCCACAATGAAGGGGGAGCATCCCGTTCCCCCACACAGAAAGAATGAGCCATCACTGGGTCAGTGAATGCAGGCTGATGCCCCCCTCCAGGAGGGGCATCCCTTATCCAGCACCCATGGCGAACGAGCCAATCCTGGCCCAGACAATACATGCTGGTCCCCCAGCCTCTCGCCCCCAGGGGGAGAGGGGAAACCCCGGCCCCCCACGCAGAAGGAAAGGGCCACCGAGGACAGGCTGTCGCCATAGCCCCCCACCCCCAGGGGGGACCGCCTTGATTCAGCACCCATGGAGAATGAGCAAATCCCGGCCCAGACAATCCATGATGGACCCCCGGCCCTCCGCCCCCAGGGGGAGGGGGAGAACCCTGGCCCCCCACCCAGAAGGAAAGAGCCATCCCCGGCTGGGCAGGCTGAGCAAGCACCCAAGGAGAGCGAGTCAAACCAATCCAAGCCGATCCCCAGGCCCACACCCACAAGGAATGAACTATCTCTGGTGGACCACTGAATGCAGGCTGGTGCCCCAGCCTTCCACCTCCCCCCCCCCCCCCCCCCCCCCCCCCCCCAAGTAAGAAAAAGCCACCCCTGGCGAGGCAGGCCGATCAAGCACCCAGGGAGATCGAGCCACCCCTGGGCCACTGAATGCAGACCAGCGCCCCAGCCCTCCACTTTCAGGGGCGACATCCCGATCCAGCACCCATGGAGAACGAGCCAATCCTGGCCCAGACAATACATGCTGGTCCCCCGGCCTCTCGCCCCCAGGGGGAGGGGGGGAACCCCGGCCCCCCACCCAGAAGGAAAGGGCCACCTCGATCCAGCATCCATGGAGAACGAGCCAGTCCCAGCCCAGATAATCCACTCTAATCCCTCGGCCCCCACCCCCAGAGGGAGGGGGAGAACCCCGGCCCCCCACCCAGAAGGAAAGAGCCATCCCCGACCAGGCAGGCTGAAGAAGAACCCAGGGAGAGCGAACCACCCCTGGGCAAACCAATCCAAGCTGATCCCCAGGCCCACACCCACAAGGAATGAACTATCTCTGGTGGGCCACTGAATGCAGGCTGGTGCCCCAGCCTTCCACCTCCACGGAGGCATCCCGATCCAGCACCAATGGAGAATGAGCCAATCCTGGTCCAGACACCCCATGCTGGCCCTCCAGCCCAGGCGCAGGAGGAGCATCCCAGCCCCCCACCCAAGAAGAATGAGCCACCCTCATGCCGCTGAAGGAAGGCTGCGCCCCAGCCCCCCACCTCCAGGGGAGAAAGCCCTGATCCAGCACCCATGGAGACTGAGCCAATCCTGGCCCAGACAATACATGCCGTTCCCCCGGCCCCTCGCCCCCAGGGGGAGAAGGGGAATCCCGGCCCCCCACCCAGAAGGAAAGGGCCACCTCCGGGGCACCGAGGGCAGGCTGGCGCCCCGGCCCCCCACCCCAGTGGTGGGCGCCTCGATCCAGCACCCATGGAGAATGAGCAAATCCCGGCTCAGACAATCCATGCTAGCCCCCAAGCCACCCACCCCTAGGGGGAGGGGGAGAAACCTGTCTCCCTAAGAAAGAAAAAGCCACCCCTGGCAAGGCCGGCCGATCAAGCACCGAGGGTGAGCGAGCCACCTCCCGCCAAACCAATTCAAGCTGATCCACAGGCTCCACACCCACAAGGTAGGAGAAACATCTTGGTCCCCCACCCAGAAACAATGAGCCACCTTTGGGCCACTGAATGCAGACCAGCACCCCAGCCCTCCACCTTCAGGGGCCACATCCCGATCCAGCACCCATGGAGAATAAGCCAATCCTGACCCAGACAATCCATGCTGAACCCCCGGCCCTCCGCCCCAAGAGGGAGGGGGAGAATCCCGGCCCCCCACTCAGAAAGAAAGAGCCATCCCCATCCAGGCAGGCTGAGCATGGGGTGTCTTGGCCAGGATTGGCTCATTCTCCATTGGTGCTGGATCGGGATGCCTCCGTGGAGGTGGAAGGCTGGGGCACCAGCCTGCATTCAGTGGTCTACCAGAGATAGTTCATTCCTTGTGGGTGTGGGCCTGGGGATCAGCTTGGATTGGTTTGCCCAGGGGTGGT
>NW_022986755.1:0-15561 GCF_009829125.3 Periophthalmus magnuspinnatus
CTTGGTATATGTGCTGCAGCTTAGACTACTAAAACTATTGTGTAATATATATAAATCTATAAATCTAATGTAAATCTAAAAGTATTGCTTGGTGTACAGAAACTTGTTATCCAGTAAGTCCTTGAGTAAAAATAGACTTTTAGAGGCCACCAAATGGGAAAAAAATGGGACGACTGGCTTGCTTTTAAGTTATTCAAGGAAACCCTTCCAAAGAGAGAGAACATGCAAACTCCACACTGTTGTAGACATTCTAAGATAAGGAAATCTCACAATGCCACCAACAGCACAGAGTAATTATTGGACACAGTAGCCCAGTTAAAGCAAGACTGTGTTACGTGTCGCGTCACCTGCATGATTCCAAGTCAGGTTTGTGGAAACGCAAGCCCGTTCACAGAAAGGATGCATTTTTTTCAGTACAATAATAACATCCAACAACCAGAACGGCAACATGTTTTAATTTTTGTCTATTTTCAGGCTAAAAAATTACACAGTGGGTCTTTAAACACAACTAGTAATGTAATGTAGTGGTGAATTACCTGTCCATCTGCATTGAAGGCCAGGCAGGCGATCCCGTGGGTGTGCCCGTCTCTGAGCAGGGACACGGTCTGAACGGTGAAGGTGTCCCATACACACACATACGGCTCCTTACCCACCTGCCCCGTGGCCACCAGGGAGCGCTCCGGGTGCAGAGCCAGGCTGTGGAGAGGAAGAACACAGGATCTGTGCCATTCATTTCACTTTGTAAAGATCTGATTAAGCCACAAAAGATGGAGTCTCTGGCAAAAAATGAGATATTACGATATTATGTTTGAAAGGTTAAAAACAATTCACTAACCATAACAATCCTGGACAAAACTGTATTGGTGTTTTTCCCTTCCTCCTTTCACCATTATCTGCACATGTTCTGTATTGTTGCTTAAAATAGTTTGTTCTTGCCCTCTTATATAACCTTGTGAGTATAGCAGAATATGCAACCCAGTCCAGCATTAAACGGGTCCGACCTCCGCCTGACTTTGACCCAAATGTCAGACTGGTGAATGCAGCAGAGTGGTGAGCACTTTTCACTATGTGCTGCCTCTGCGGTTTAGCTGACGGACAGAGAGGTCAAAACTTTAGATTAGGTTAAAGTGAGAACAGAGTTCAGCTAGTTATGCAATGTCAGTAAGTTTGGGTTAAATATTTTGTATCTAATAAATGCACAGGAACAGAACACATTCTTGCAATAGAAGTTAACAAAGCTGTTGTGTCCTTAGGCAAGACACTTGACCCACATTGAGTATGAATGTGGTGTGTCGATGACTGAAGGTTGGTGGGGCTGATGGTGCAGATTGGGAGCCTCATGTCCGTCAATCTGCCCCAGGACAGCTGTGGCTACAATTGTATTTTACCACCACCGAGTGTGGAGTGAATGAATAATGTACTGTAAAGCATCTTTGAGTATTCAAAAAGCACTTTATAAATCAACTCCATGCAGTTAACTCTGGGCAATAAACCCACTAAACAAACACATAAAGAGGATATAAAACTGTATCATTCAGAAATGACCCCATACTGCAGTATAGTCTAATGTTAGTAAAGTCAAGTCTTTGTTAGCATTTGTTAGAGGAACAATAGTCTCCTCGTACTCCAGAGGTCAGACTGCAGTGTCCTTCCAAGGCTATAAATACTTAACACTCCTAATGGCATCATTATCACCACAAGCGATCCCCCACTGCACAGCATTTAAGAGTGGAGGCTGCAGTGTTAAGTGGGTTGAATATTACAAACCAAAGGGTTCTGGTTCAATTCCAACCAAACACTGTTGTAATGAACTTCACCCCTATTTGCTTCTTCTAATAACAGTAATTAGGCTGGTTGTGAAGGAAGGGCATTTGGTCTGCAAAATACTCCACCGAACCACCATGCAACTGTTTTGCTGTGGCTACTATTGACTGAGAAATAAGCAGCTAAATTAACACGACATATTTAGACATTTTTAGAAAGAAACTATTCTATGAAGTAACATCCATAAATAGAAAGGTGAGTTGGGACCATTGATTGGCACAAACATAGTCCCCCCCTCAGCCAATCAGCCTGCACGCTGCTACTGTTACCATAGCAACCAAATGTACAAGGGCACACAGGAGCCTGACAATTGAACACATGGCAACAACTAAGTCAAGGTCAAACCCCAGCACAACACACAAACGCATAAACAACCCATCATTCACACCAGGGTCTCCATGACAACAGAAGTACAGCTCCACAAGTAAAATATATACAGTAACCTGACGTCAACTGTCAATTTGGAGTGCTTAAAGGCCCAATATCAGCAACAGCAAAATTCATTTATTTGAGTTTTCAACCAGGTTATATTTAAAAAAAAATCATGCTTGGAGTTCTGTTTAATTCACGTTTAAAAACATGAAAAATAGAACAAGTTCATGTTAAACAGTGGTCCAAAGTTATTCCTCAGTCTGCTTATACATTCAGAGCATCCTGATTAGTCACTGCGACGAGTTTATAAGCACCTGTCACTATTAGAGACCAGAGTGGAGTTTTGCCATGATGGAAATGATGCTCTTAAGTCTAATACTTATTCCTTAAATGTTGTACTGTGAGCAAACGAAAGTGTACTGTTTTTAATGAATATTTAATACATATCTTGAATATGAATATATATATATAATGAATATTTTATTTTATTTCTTCATTACTGAGCAAGGTGGTCAAAGTGAGATATGGGTGGCAGTTTGAGGCCAGTTATTGAAAGTGCATGTTTTGAATCTGTACAGTAAAATGAATTGTGCTATATCTTTTCTCCATGTCTCCAACTCTGCGATAAAATATGAATTGGTTTGTCAGTGTTTACTTCAAGCTTCCAAGATACTATTGAAAAAAAAATGCTTATATTATCCCACCTTGTATTTGATCTTACACTACCTTAACTCCTAGAGGTCCTAGAGTCTCACTGTAGGTTGTACACAGTGTCCTTTATGTTAACACCTCACACACGAGCCCTTGAACAGTGGCCATCTGTTTGGCTGGAGGCACAACGGTCAGGTCTACACACACGCACACACACGCACAAAGACAGACACACACAAGGGATGTAACGATATTCAAAATAATATAGAAACACTCAATAGGGGTGTCATTTATTTTGGTCCATAATGGAAGCCGTCTTCACCAGATGCAGCAGGTAAACAGCTCCAAAGAGGCTTTCAGGTGAAATATCCCAACAAGGTGGATTTTATATTCCAGTCACTTTTCATTTTATGCTGACTGACACAAGAATGATAAAAGTATGAACTTATATACTGTAAAACCGCTTTTGGCTTTACATGACATTAATCAAATGAGCTCGTAATGTGACAAGAATTGCAATATACACAATATTTTTCATAAGTTTTACTCAAATGAGATATTTCTATAGAATATAACAGTTACAGAGTTCAGAAAGAAGATGTGAGAGCGCTGTGTGTCTGTCAGAGCAGAGGAGTGCAGAGCTGCTGTCTGTCACTGCTACTGCTGGAGACGAGGCAGAGCAGCGTGAACACAGAGAGGAAAGTCAGCCTCAGGAGGAAAAAAAATAATCCAAATAAATCATCAAATCATCATCAAAAAGTAAAAGTCTGATAGTATAATTCCCATAGCAGCCTATATTAAGAGTACATTATAAAATATGTATCAACTCGCAAGAGAACTGTATCGTTGTATCCCTGACACACACATGCGCGTGTGCTCACACACCCCCACACACACACCCCCACACACCCACACACTCACACACAGGTACGCACCTTATGGCTATTTAGAGAAGCTGCAGTCCTTTCATTAGCTGCTAATAATAGATCATTCTGTAAGGGCCAAAACTGGGATGTGGTGTTGTTCCATTTAGGATACAGTTAAGTGGATTATGCTCACTGTCACCACAATCTATTCTAGGTTACAAACTGTCATTATTAGATTTATGTGTACTATAATTACGATTGGCTGGATTATGACAAGGCAAAGTATGGAAAAAGGCTAGATATAAATTTGCAACGTTTTTGTATATTATAGACCTAATAAGAAGAAAAATGTACTGCACTTTTTTCAATTTCTTATTTTGAATACATTTTCACAGACTATAATTTCAATTTATTCCAAGGCATACTTTGTTTTTAAAATGGTAAGCTTCTGAAACACACACTGAACACTTCTCTGGGACTGGATCAATTCTGCTGTCAATCACTCAGAGAATGGTCAATAGGAAGACTGGTGGGGAAAGTGGCAGAGAAACACTGATTACACCAAAAAAGCTAAATGGTTAAGGATTATTATGAAACAAGTTTACTCCTGACTTTCAGGATTATTGTGTACCGGTAATTAAACAACTGACATTGTATAAACAAATCTAATTCTAATTTAAACTGTTAAAATGAGATTACATATCTATACAAATGTAACTGAAGGCAGTTTAAAATGTCTTCAATTTATTGAATATGATATGAATAAAAAATGTAAAGACTAAAGCCTTTTTTACCACTGGCACAGTTCCCTTGAGGCTTGAGCCTTGGAGGGGTGTGTTTGGTGCAGTGCCCTCCAGCCGAGTTGTGTTTACACGCCCTGAGCAAAGCTCCGGGTCCAGGGGCAGGTCTCTGTCAACCGGCAGATTCATGTTTTCTTTATAAATATTATCTAAATCAAACCATGGTTATAGTTTTAATTATAAGGCTGATCTCAGCGAATCAAAAAGATGTTTTAGTAATTGCAAATTTGTGGAAGGGGCTAAAGCTAAAAGCTAGCATAAACACAAAACTTGTTCCAGTTTATTGTCGGCTTTTGGATTTATTTCACTTCTCTCTACACTGCATTTTAACATCTCTTTATGTAATGCACTAGGGTTGGCTCATGTTAGAGGCTTTATGAGTCATGCTAGGGCATTATGACCTGGAAATAGCAGCTCTATCACGATTGTGCAGTGTATGCAAAAAAACTAGATTTTTTTTGTTTTTTTGGTCATATCGTCCAGCCCCAACTCAAACATGCATAAATCACTATCAGTGCAACTTGTAGTGTGTAAATGGGAAGGAAAAACAACTATTGCACAGGCAAAAAAGTCAATTTTGTACATTATGTGTCCATTAAAATGGACTGTTTTTGAATCTCAGAGTGTGTACATCTGCAGGATAGTAGACTGGTGAGTTTACACATACATTAACACCTAATGAATCAGTGTGAGCCCATTCAAACCACTGATCCCTGAGTTACATGTAACAGCTCATTAGGTCGTGGCATTAGACGCACTAGACCTGGTGCAAATAATAATCAGGCTGATGAGTGTAACTGCGGTGTGAATGTAGATGTTGTGTGTATGTAAAACCATGTCAGGCCATAAGTGCACTGTACCATCAAACCAGAAGGCTACACTTAAAGTAGAAGTAAACACTAAATTGACTTTTTTTGCTACTAACTGTATACATGGTGTTTTAATAGCACTGTGTACTGATAAACATGAGTGTGTCCTGGCTCCAGGGGTGACTTGGTGACATCACAAAAGACTGCCTTGATTACAGCCAGGTGTTTATGATTACAAACACCTGGCTGCAGGGGCGGAGTTTTAAATGTAGATACCTGTTGGACTCACTCACTCACTCTGATCCTTATTCACCTTATTCTAGAAGTTGCCGTGTGCGCCGCCATTGTCATTCAGGTTGTATTATTTGGTATGGGGGCTGCTGATCCTGACACTAAATAAGTTCTACAGGGACTGGAAGGCCATTTTAAAGCCTCCAGAGAATCAGTGCAGTGTTGACTTGTTGGTCATATGAACATTGAACGTTTTACACAAATTAGCCTGCTTTATATCAGATTTTAGAAGCAAAACTGTTCCCAACTTCTCCATTGAAATGAAGGGATAAATGAATTAACCGGTGCCACCACAAAGAAAGAGCAGTTCGCATTTACGGCAAAAGTGGACGGGCGGAATAAGGTCAATACCTCCACTTGAAATTTGGTTTTGAGCGGAGTTTAGGTGTTTAGTTTAGCTGCAGGGGTTTAGGGAGTGACCATTCAGATCAGAGAGAGTCCTTTTAGGTATAAACTGACTGGATTTCACTATCCTGGAAAACCAAATGAGAGACTCATGTGAAGCTCATTCTGCTTTCTGATTGTCCTGAGGAGACAAAATACTGTACTGAAGCACTTTCATTTACTTTGTGTACAAATTGTGCTATACAAATTTATTTGCCTTGACTTGCCTTATATATTAAATGGTTCTATTAAGTAATTTTAAATACATATTCAGTTTACAATGAACAAAATGTAAATAAGAGTACTAATGTCAGAATAGTCACAATAAGATATTTTCTCAAAATCTCAGATTGTTCAGCCCTGGGTTAAATATAGAAACCAGGGCAGGTATAAATAGCAGAGGATCTCCCCCTCAGTATGTGTGTGTTTGTGTCATGCATTAAACAGCAGCAGCTTGGTTTTCACGTTTTTCCCTCTAATGAACGAAATCACTGGAGGGCATCGCACAGTGAGGCTAAATCTGTTCCATGCGGGGTTTTGATGGAAGAAAACATTTTTAAATCCTTCATTCTTCCTCAGATTTCCAAAAGCATGATCAGAATAACATAACCAAGGAAGTGTACAGACGCCAGATGACTGCACTGCAAAATAATATAAATACATTCTTTCATGAATTAAAAAAAAACATTAAAAAGCTCTGAAAATTAAAGCAATCTTTACTTTGAATATTCATTATTATTCAATATTCATTCATTATGTGTAGTTTTTATGAAGCTCTGAAATCTACCAGAAAAACCTGCCAATGGTAACTCACTTGATGTTCCCTTTGTGTCTCCACCCATCACCATGTATAAAAATGCACACAGAAATCTAAACTTGGTGCTATCTAGTTCATTTAATAATATATAAATTGTGCATCATGCCACATTACAAAGATGAATGCATTAGTCTAGTCACCTGGGATCCACAATACACACTTTTCCAATATTTCATGAAGATGTGAGTCTGGTCACCTCTCAATCTCAGGTGGGTGTAATTGACAGGTGGATTAGCCAGTCAGGAACATTCCTTACACATTGAGCACACACACACACACATTTTTGTGGCTGATGTCGATACCGATTGTTTAGAATCTAGTACAACCAACAGCTGATACACCCTGCCGATATGCTGATGTGTATGATGTCATTTACATGTACTACAAACTCACCCCAAGACCTTTTTTTTACCATAAAACCTATTGATCTTATTCCGTCTGCCCACTTTACTGTAAATAAAATAGCCTAAATTGCACTTTGTGGTTAAGAGGTAATCCCACTGATTTCAATGGAGAATTTGTGAAAACTTTTGCGCTAACATCTGATATAAAGTAGGTTGATTTGTGTAAAACGTTCAGTGTTCATCTGACCAACAAGTCAAAACAGCTCTGCACTCCCTATAGATGTTACTTGCTGTCAAGATCAGCAGCCCCATGCAAAATAATACAACCTGAATGATGATAGCGGCACCCACAGCAACTTCCAGAATAAGGTGAATAAGCGAACTGTGTAGTCACGTGGTGTGCAGTTTTCACTTCGTATTAAAGTGTTAAAATAAAGATGTGTATATGTGTGTGTGTATATATGTGTATTTTTTAGGCAGTAGATTGACCAAAACAAAATATCGGCCTTGCTCGAGATTTACTGATACACTAAAAAGTCCAAATATATATATATATATATATAATATATATATATATATATATATATATAATATATATATATATATATATATATATATATATATATATATATATATATATATATATATATATATATATATTATATTTGGACTTTTTAGTGTATCAGTAAATCTCGAGCAAAGGCCGATATTTTGTTTTGGTCAATCTACTGCCTAAAAAATACACATATATACACACACACATATACACATATCTTTATTTTAACACTTTAATACGAAGTGAAAACTGCACACCACGTGACTACACAGTTCGCCTTATTCACCTTATTCTGGAAGTTGCTGTGGGTGCCGCTATCATCATTCAGGTTGTATTATTTTGCATGGGGCTGCTGATCTTGACAGCAAGTAACATCTATAGGGAGTGCAGAGCTGTTTTGACTTGTTGGTCAGATGAACACTGAACGTTTTACACAAATCAACCTACTTTATATCAGATGTTAGCGGCAAAAGTTTTCACAAATTCTCCATTGAAATCAGTGGGATTACCTCTTAACCACAAAGTGCAATTTAGGCTATTTTATTTACAGTAAAAGTGGGCAGACGGAATAAGATCAATAGGTTTATGGTAAAAAAAAAGGTCTTGGGGTGAGTTTGTAGTACATGTAAATGACATCATACACATCAGCATATCGGCAGGGTGTATCAGCTGTTGGTTGTACTAGATTCTAAACAATCGGTATCGACATCAGCCACAAAAAATGTGTGTGTGTGTGTGCTCAATGTGTAAGGAATGTTCCTGACTGGCTAATCCACCTGTCAATTACACCCACCTGAGATTGAGAGGTGACCAGACTCACATCTTCATGAAATATTGGAAAAGTGTGTATTGTGGATCCCAGGTGACTAGACTAATGCATTCATCTTTGTAATGTGGCATGATGCACAATTTATATATTATTAAATGAACTAGATAGCACCAAGTTTAGATTTCTGTGTGCATTTTTATACATGGTGATGGGTGGAGACACAAAGGGAACATCAAGTGAGTTACCATTGGCAGGTTTTTCTGGTAGATTTCAGAGCTTCATAAAAACTACACATAATGAATGAATATTGAATAATAATGAATATTCAAAGTAAAGATTGCTTTAATTTTCAGAGCTTTTTAATGTTTTTTTTTAATTCATGAAAGAATGTATTTATATTATTTTGCAGTGCAGTCATCTGGCGTCTGTACACTTCCTTGGTTATGTTATTCTGATCATGCTTTTGGAAATCTGAGGAAGAATGAAGGATTTAAAAATGTTTTCTTCCATCAAAACCCCAGCATGGAACAGATTTAGCCTCACTGTGCGATGCCCTCCAGTGATTTCGTTCATTAGAGGGAAAAACGTGAAAACCAAGCTGCTGCTGTTTAATGCATGACACAAACACACACATACTGAGAGGGGAGATCCTCTGCTATTTATACCTGCCCTGGTTTCTATATTTAACCCAGGGCTGAACAATCTGAGATTTTGAGAAAATATCTTATTGTGACTATTCTGACATTAGTACTCTTATTTACATTTTGTTCATTGTAAACTGAATATGTATTTAAAATTACTTAATAGAACCATTTAATATATAAGGCAAGTCAAGGCAAATAAATTTGTATAGCACAATTTGTACACAAAGTAAATGAAAGTGCTTCAGTACAGTATTTTGTCTCCTCAGGACAATCAGAAAGCAGAATGAGCTTCACATGAGTCTCTCATTTGGTTTTCCAGGATAGTGAAATCCAGTCAGTTTATACCTAAAAGGACTCTCTCTGATCTGAATGGTCACTCCCTAAACCCCTGCAGCTAAACTAAACACCTAAACTCCGCTCAAAACCAAATTTCAAGTGGAGGTATTGACCTTATTCCGCCCGTCCACTTTTGCCGTAAATGCGAACTGCTCTTTCTTTGTGGTGGCACCGGTTAATTCATTTATCCCTTCATTTCAATGGAGAAGTTGGGAACAGTTTTGCTTCTAAAATCTGATATAAAGCAGGCTAATTTGTGTAAAACGTTCAATGTTCATATGACCAACAAGTCAACACTGCACTGATTCTCTGGAGGCTTTAAAATGGCCTTCCAGTCCCTGTAGAACTTATTTAGTGTCAGGATCAGCAGCCCCCATACCAAATAATACAACCTGAATGACAATGGCGGCGCACACGGCAACTTCTAGAATAAGGTGAATAAGGATCAGAGTGAGTGAGTGAGTCCAACAGGTATCTACATTTAAAACTCCGCCCCTGCAGCCAGGTGTTTGTAATCATAAACACCTGGCTGTAATCAAGGCAGTCTTTTGTGATGTCACCAAGTCACCCCTGGAGCCAGGACACACTCATGTTTATCAGTACACAGTGCTATTTAAAACACCATGTATACAGTTAGTAGCAAAAAAAGTCAATTTAGTGTTTACTTCTACTTTAAGTGTAGCCTTCTGGTTTGATGGTACAGTGCACTTATGGCCTGACATGGTTTTACATACACACAACATCTACATTCACACCGCAGTTACACTCATCAGCCTGATTATTATTTGCACCAGGTCTAGTGCGTCTAATGCCACGACCTAATGAGCTGTTACATGTAACTCAGGGATCAGTGGTTTGAATGGGCTCACACTGATTCATTAGGTGTTAATGTATGTGTAAACTCACCAGTCTACTATCCTGCAGATGTACACACTCTGAGATTCAAAAACAGTCCATTTTAATGGACACATAATGTACAAAATTGACTTTTTTGCCTGTGCAATAGTTGTTTTTCCTTCCCATTTACACACTACAAGTTGCACTGATAGTGATTTATGCATGTTTGAGTTGGGGCTGGACGATATGACCAAAAAAACAAAAAAAATCTAGTTTTTTTGCATACACTGCACAATCGTGATAGAGCTGCTATTTCCAGGTCATAATGCCCCTAGCATGACTCATAAAGCCTCTAACATGAGCCAAACCTAGTGCATTACATAAAGAGATGTTAAAATGCAGTGTAGAGAGAAGTGAAATAAATCCAAAAGCCGACAATAAACTGGAACAAGTTTTGTGTTTATGCTAGCTTTAGCTTTAGCCCCTTCCACAAATTTGCAATTACTAAAACATCTTTTTGATTCGCTGAGATCAGCCTTATAATTAAAACTATAACCATGGTTTGATTTAGATAATATTTATAAAGAAAACATGAATCTGCCGGTTGACAGAGACCTGCCCCTGGACCCGGAGCTTTGCTCAGGGCGTGTAAACACAACTCGGCTGGAGGGCACTGCACCAAACACACCCGCTCCAAGGCTCAAGCCTCAAGGGAACTGTGCCAGTGGTAAAAAAGGCTTTAGTCTTTACATTTTTTATTCATATCATATTCAATAAATTGAAGACATTTTTAAACTGCCTTCAGTTACATTTGTATAGATATGTAATCTCATTTTAACAGTTTAAATTAGAATTAGATTTGTTTATACAATGTCAGTTGTTTAATTACCGGTACACAATAATCCTGAAAGTCAGGAGTAAACTTGTTTCATAATAATCCTTAACCATTTAGCTTTTTTGGTGTAATCAGTGTTTCTCTGCCACTTTCCCCACCCAGTCTTCCTATTGACCATTCTCTGAGTGATTGACAGCAGAATTGATCCAGTCCCAGAGAAGTGTTCAGTGTGTGTTTCAGAAGCTTACCATTTTAAAAAACAAAGTATGCCTTGGAATAAATTGAAATTATAGTCTGTGAAAATGTATTCAAAATAAGAAATTGAAAAAAGTGCAGTACATTTTTCTTCTTATTAGGTCTATAATATACAAAAACGTTGCAAATTTATATCTAGCTCTTTTTCCATACTTTGCCTTGTCATAATCCAGCCAATCATAATTATAGTACACATAAATCTAATAATGACAGTTTGTAACCTAGAATAGATTGTGGTGACAGTGAGCATAATCCACTTAACTGTATCCTAAATGGAACAACACCACATCCCAGTTTTGGCCCTTACAGAATGATCTATTATTAGCAGCTAATGAAAGGACTGCAGCTTCTCTAAATAGCCATAAGGTGCGTACCTGTGTGTGAGTGTGTGGGTGTGTGGGGGTGTGTGTGTGGGGGTGTGTGAGCACACGCGCATGTGTGTGTCAGGGATACAACGATACAGTTCTCTTGCGAGTTGATACATATTTTATAATGTACTCTTAATATAGGCTGCTATGGGAATTATACTATCAGACTTTTACTTTTTGATGATGATTTGATGATTTATTTGGATTATTTTTTTTCCTCCTGAGGCTGACTTTCCTCTCTGTGTTCACGCTGCTCTGCCTCGTCTCCAGCAGTAGCAGTGACAGACAGCAGCTCTGCACTCCTCTGCTCTGACAGACACACAGCGCTCTCACATCTTCTTTCTGAACTCTGTAACTGTTATATTCTATAGAAATATCTCATTTGAGTAAAACTTATGAAAAATATTGTGTATATTGCAATTCTTGTCACATTACGAGCTCATTTGATTAATGTCATGTAAAGCCAAAAGCGGTTTTACAGTATATAAGTTCATACTTTTATCATTCTTGTGTCAGTCAGCATAAAATGAAAAGTGACTGGAATATAAAATCCACCTTTGTTGGGATATTTCACCTGAAAGCCTCTTTGGAGCTGTTTACCTGCTGCATCTGGTGAAGACGGCTTCCATTATGGACCAAAATAAATGACACCCCTATTGAGTGTTTCTATATTATTTTGAATATCGTTACATCCCTTGTGTGTGTCTGTCTTTGTGCGTGTGTGTGCGTGTGTGTAGACCTGACCGTTGTGCCTCCAGCCAAACAGATGGCCACTGTTCAAGGGCTCGTGTGTGAGGTGTTAACATAAAGGACACTGTGTACAACCTACAGTGAGACTCTAGGACCTCTAGGAGTTAAGGTAGTGTAAGATCAAATACAAGGTGGGATAATATAAGCATTTTTTTTTCAATAGTATCTTGGAAGCTTGAAGTAAACAACTGACAAACCAATTCATATTTTATCGCAGAGTTGGAGACATGGAGAAAAGATATAGCACAATTCATTTTACTGTACAGATTCAAAACATGCACTTTCAATAACTGGCCTCAAACTGCCACCCATATCTCACTTTGACCACCTTGCTCAGTAATGAAGAAATAAAATAAAATATTCATTATTATATATAATATATTCATATTCAAGATATGTATTAAATATTCATTAAAAACAGTACACTTTCGTTTGCTCACAGTACAACATTTAAGGAATAAGTATTAGACTTAAGAGCATCATTTCCATCATGGCAAAACTCCACTCTGGTCTCTAATAGTGACAGGTGCTTATAAACTCGTCGCAGTGACTAATCAGGATGCTCTGAATGTATAAGCAGACTGAGGAATAACTTTGGACCACTGTTTAACATGAACTTGTTCTATTTTTCATGTTTTTAAACGTGAATTAAACAGAACTCCAAGCATGATTTTTTTTAAAAATATAACCTGGTTGAAAACTCAAATAAATGAATTTTGCTGTTGCTGATATTGGGCCTTTAAGCACTCCAAAATTGACAGTTGACGTCAGGTTACTGTATATATTTTACTTGTGGAGCTGTACTTCTGTTGTCATGGAGACCCTGGTGTGAATGATGGGTTGTTTATGCGTTTGTGTGTTGTGCTGGGGTTTGACCTTGACTTAGTTGTTGCCATGTGTTCAATTGTCAGGCTCCTGTGTGCCCTTGTACATTTGGTTGCTATGGTAACAGTAGCAGCGTGCAGGCTGATTGGCTGAGGGGGGGACTATGTTTGTGCCAATCAATGGTCCCAACTCACCTTTCTATTTATGGATGTTACTTCATAGAATAGTTTCTTTCTAAAAATGTCTAAATATGTCGTGTTAATTTAGCTGCTTATTTCTCAGTCAATAGTAGCCACAGCAAAACAGTTGCATGGTGGTTCGGTGGAGTATTTTGCAGACCAAATGCCCTTCCTTCACAACCAGCCTAATTACTGTTATTAGAAGAAGCAAATAGGGGTGAAGTTCATTACAACAGTGTTTGGTTGGAATTGAACCAGAAACCCTTTGGTTTGTAATATTCAACCCACTTAACACTGCAGCCTCCACTCTTAAATGCTGTGCAGTGGGGGATCGCTTGTGGTGATAATGATGCCATTAGGAGTGTTAAGTATTTATAGCCTTGGAAGGACACTGCAGTCTGACCTCTGGAGTACGAGGAGACTATTGTTCCTCTAACAAATGCTAACAAAGACTTGACTTTACTAACATTAGACTATACTGCAGTATGGGGTCATTTCTGAATGATACAGTTTTATATCCTCTTTATGTGTTTGTTTAGTGGGTTTATTGCCCAGAGTTAACTGCATGGAGTTGATTTATAAAGTGCTTTTTGAATACTCAAAGATGCTTTACAGTACATTATTCATTCACTCCACACTCGGTGGTGGTAAAATACAATTGTAGCCACAGCTGTCCTGGGGCAGATTGACGGACATGAGGCTCCCAATCTGCACCATCAGCCCCACCAACCTTCAGTCATCGACACACCACATTCATACTCAATGTGGGTCAAGTGTCTTGCCTAAGGACACAACAGCTTTGTTAACTTCTATTGCAAGAATGTGTTCTGTTCCTGTGCATTTATTAGATACAAAATATTTAACCCAAACTTACTGACATTGCATAACTAGCTGAACTCTGTTCTCACTTTAACCTAATCTAAAGTTTTGACCTCTCTGTCCGTCAGCTAAACCGCAGAGGCAGCACATAGTGAAAAGTGCTCACCACTCTGCTGCATTCACCAGTCTGACATTTGGGTCAAAGTCAGGCGGAGGTCGGACCCGTTTAATGCTGGACTGGGTTGCATATTCTGCTATACTCACAAGGTTATATAAGAGGGCAAGAACAAACTATTTTAAGCAACAATACAGAACATGTGCAGATAATGGTGAAAGGAGGAAGGGAAAAACACCAAATACAGTTTTGTCCAGGATTGTTATGGTTTAGTGAATTGTTTTTAACCTTTCAAACATAATATCGTAATATCTCATTTTTTGCCAGAGACTCCATCTTTTGTGGCTTAATCAGATCTTTACAAAGTGAATGAATGGCACAGATCCTGTGTTCTTCCTCTCCACAGCCTGGCTCTGCACCCGGAGCGCTCCCTGGTGGCCACGGGGCAGGTGGGTAAGGAGCCGTATGTGTGTGTATGGGACACCTTCACCGTTCAGACCGTGTCCCTGCTCAGAGACGGGCACACCCACGGGATCGCCTGCCTGGCCTTCAATGCAGATGGACAGGTAATTCACCACTACATTACATTACTAGTTGTGTTTAAAGACCCACTGTGTAATTTTTTAGCCTGAAAATAGACAAAAATTAAAACATGTTGCCGTTCTGGTTGTTGGATGTTATTATTGTACTGAAAAAAATGCATCCTTTCTGTGAACGGGCTTGCGTTTCCACAAACCTGACTTGGAATCATGCAGGTGACGCGACACGTAACACAGTCTTGCTTTAACTGGGCTACTGTGTCCAATAATTACTCTGTGCTGTTGGTGGCATTGTGAGATTTCCTTATCTTAGAATGTCTACAACAGTGTGGAGTTTGCATGTTCTCTCTCTTTGGAAGGGTTTCCTTGAATAACTTAAAAGCAAGCCAGTCGTCCCATTTTTTTCCCATTTGGTGGCCTCTAAAAGTCTATTTTTACTCAAGGACTTACTGGATAACAAGTTTCTGTACACCAAGCAATACTTTTAGATTTACATTAGATTTATAGATTTATATATATTACACAATAGTTTTAGTAGTCTAAGCTGCAGCACATATACCAAGCTACCCCAATTTT
>NW_022986756.1:0-15558 GCF_009829125.3 Periophthalmus magnuspinnatus
GATCTTTAAAAAAATTAATGTTTAAAAATGACTCAATAGCGCCACCTCAAAAATCAAAATGCATTACGTCAATGACAGACCTTTTTCATCGTAGACAAATGAAAATTGGTACAAACATAGAACATGTCAAGATAAGTAAAAAATTATATTATGACCCCACCCTAAAACCTACAGGAAGTCGGCCATTGTGGGCGGAACCCCAATTTTTCAAAATTTTACCTCTCACATTTGGATTTTTTGCGCCTTGGATTTTCATTCAAGAAACTTGCAAATTGGTGAAAATGAACTAGACCCATGTGGGATTATAGGGAACTGTCTTGGATTTTTCTACATCATAAAATGTGGGTGTGGCCAGCCTGCAAAGAAAAAAGCAATATTTTGAAGTGTTAAAGTGTGCATAACTCACACATGCAGTGTCCTATTTCCCGGCATTAATATACATTTTGTTTAAAATCTTGGTCTACACGAAATGATACACAATTTACATATGTCAGAATTTTTTTTGCTCCACAGCGCCCCCTTGAACTTTTGAATTGGGCCAAAAAAATTACTTTGACGTAAACATTTGAAATTGGGCATGGACATTTGGCTTGGTAAACTGAACAAAAAAGTCAATAAGAACATATCTCTAATTTCAAAGGTGTTGCCATGGCAACGTCTGACTTTTCTCATTGAAATACATGGGTTTTGGTTAACTGGGATGAAAAATAATTACTTTGTCATAGACCATTGAAATTTGCTACACATATTCCTCTCATCATACTGAACAAAAAAGCCAATGAAGATATACCTCTATTTCCAAGAATTCAGGCGTGACAATGTCATAAATGGTCTCAATGAAAAGAATGGAGTAGTATTACTCAGTCACTGATTTTGGGGGGAGGAGCGATGTAAGCGGGAACGAAAGGCAGGATTTCCGCGGTGGCGTGTACCCCGCGGTCGCAAGGGGTGGCGAGGGCCTTTATCACTGCTTGCAGTTTTAATTATTATTATTATTATTATTATTTTGGTGGCCGAATTGAAGCCACTTTTGACCCCCTGAACGTTAACGAAAAGTCAATTTTATTGGACCCAAAATTCAAGTTTGGCGAAAAATTCATTATTTTGATGTTCAAAAAAATTATTCTTTCACAATGACTCAATAGCGCCACCTCAAAAATCAAAATGCATTAGGTCAATGAGAGACCTTTTTCATCGTAGACAAATGAAAATTGGTACAAACATAGAACATGCCAAGATAAGTAAAAAATTATATTATGACCCCACCCTAAACCCTACAGGAAGTCGGCCATTGTGGGCGGAACCCCATTTTTTCAAAATTTTACCTCTCACATTTGGATTTTTTGCGCCTTGGATTTTCATTTAAGAAACTTGCAAATTGGTGAAAATGAACTAGACCCATGTGGGATTATAGGGACCTGTCTTGGATTTTTCTATATCATAAAATGTGGGTGTGGCTAGTCTGCAAAGAAAAAAGCAATATTTTGAAGTGTTAAAGTGTGCATAACTCACACATGCAGTGTCCTATTTCCCGGCATTAATATACATTTTGATTAAAATCTTGATCTGCACGAAATGATATACAATTTGCATATGTCAGAATTTTTTTTGCTCCACAGCGCCCCCTTGAACTTTAGAATTGGACCAAAAAAATTACTTTGACGGAAACATTTGAAATTCCACATGGACATTTGGCTTGGCAAACTGAACAAAAAAGCCAATGAGAACATACCTCTATTTTCAACTATGTTGCCGTGGTAACATAATAAATGTGTCATTGAAATGAATGGGGTTCAGAGTACTGGGCTTTGTTGTAGACTAAATAGATGCTCTACACTCATCAAACTATGGCCTAAAATTCAAGATTGTCAAGAAATGTTGTGTTTTGATGTGCAAAAAAATTTACGTAACAAAATGACTCAATAGCGCCACCTCAAAATTTGAAATACATTGCGGCAATGAGAGACCTTTTTCATCGTAGACAAATAAAATTTGGTACAAACATAGAAGATGTCAAGACAAGTAAAAAATTATATTATGACCCCACCCTAAACCCTACAGGAAGTCGGCCATTGTGGGCGGAACCCCATTTTTTCAAAATTTTACCTCACACATTTGCAAGTTTCTTGAATGAAAATCCAATGCGAAAAAAATTCAAATTGGTCAAAATGAACTAGACCCATGTGGGATTATAGACTACTCTTCCTAGTTTTTTTAAGTTATAAAATGTGGGTGTGGCCAGCCTGCAAAGAAAAAAGCAATATTTTGAACTATTAAATTGCGCGTAACTCACACATGAAGTGTCCTATTTCCCGGCATTAATATAAATTTTTTTCAAAATGTGGATCTGAACACATACATATACAATTTGCGTAGGTCAGACAATATATTGCTCCACAGCGCCCCCTTGAACTTTCGAATTGGACCAAAAAAATTACTTTGACATAAACATTTGAAATTTGGCACGGACATTTGGCTTGGCAAACTGATCAAAAAAGCCAATGAGAACATACCTCTGTTTGCAACTATGTTACCGTGGTAACATAATAAATGTGTCATTGAAATGAATGGGGTTCAGAGTACTGCACTTTGCTGTAGACTAAATAGATGCTCTACACTCATCAAACTATGGCCTAAAATTCAAGATTGGCCAAACAAGTTGTATTTTTATGTGGAAAAAAATTTACGTATCAAAATGACTCAATAGCGCCACCTCAAAATTTGAAATACATTACGGCAATGAGAGACCTTTTTCATCTTAGACAAATTAAATTTGGTACAAACATAGAACATGTCAAGACAAGTAAAAAATTATATTATGACCCCACCCTAAACCCTACAGGAAGTCGGCCATTGTGGTTGGAACCCCATTTTTCCAAAATTTTACCTCTCACATTTGGATTTTTTGCGCCTTGGATTTTGATTCAAGAAACTTGCAAATTGGTGAAAATGAACTGGACACATGTGGGATTATAGGAAACTATCTTGGATTTTTCTACATCATAAAATGTGAGTGTGGCCACCAATCAAAGAAAAAAGCAATATTTTGACGTGTTAAAGTGTGCATAACTCACACATGCAGTGTCCTATTTCCCGGCATTAATATACATTTTGTTTAAAATCTTCATTGGCACCAAATGATATACAATTTGCATATGTCAGAATTTTTTTTGCTCCACAGCGCCCCCTTGAACTTTTGAATTGGGCCAAAAAAATTACTTTGACGTAAACATTTGAAAATCGGCATGGGCATTTGGCTTGGCACACTGAACAAAAAAGCCAATGAGAACATACCTCTATCGGCAACTATGTTACCGTGGTAACATAATAAATGTGTCATTGAAATGAATGGGGTTCAGAGTACTGGACTTTGTTTTAGACTAAATAGATGCTCTACACTCATCAAATTATGGCCTAAAATTCAAGATTTGCAAAAAAAATTGTATTTTGATGTTCAAAAAAATTAACATATGAAAATGACTCATTAGCGCCACCTTAAAATTTGAAATACATTACGGCAATGAGAGACCTTTTTCATCGTAGACAAATGAAATTTGGTACAAAGATAGAACATGTCAAGACAAGAAAAAAATTATATTATGACCCCACCCTAAACCCTACAGGAAGTCGGCCATTGTGGGCGGAACCCCATTTTTCCAAAATTTTACCTCTAACATTTGGATTTTTTGCGCCTTGGATTTTCATTCAAGACACTTGCAAATTGGTCAAAATGAACTGGCCCCAGTTGGGATTATAGGGAACTGTCTTGGATTTTTCTACATCATAAAATGTGGGTGTGGCCAGCAATCAAAGAAAAAAAACATTTTTTGAAGTGTTAAAATGCGCATAACTCACACATGCAGTATCCTCTTTCCCGGCATTATAATACATTTTGTTTAAATTCTTGATCTACACAAAATGACATACAATTTACACGTGTCAGAATTTTTTCTGCTCCACAGCGCCCCCTTGAACTTTTGAATTGGGCCAAAAAAATTACTTTCACATAAGCCTTTGAAATTCGGCATGGACATTTGGCTTGGCAAACTGAACAAAAAAGCCAATGACAATATACCTCTATTTTCAACTATGTTGCCGTGGTAACATAATAAATGTGTCATTGAAATGAATGGGGTTCAGAGTACTGGACTTTGTTGTAGACTAAATAGATGCTCTACACTCATCAAACTATGGGCTAAAATTCAAGATTAGCAAAAAATGTTGTGTTTTGATGTTCAAAAAAATTTACGTATCAAAATGACTCAATAGCGCCACCTCAACATTTGAAATACATTACGGCAATGAGAGACCTTTTTCATCGTAGACAAATGAAATTTGGTACAAACATAGAACATGTCAAGACAAGTAAAAAATTATATTATGACCCCACCCTAAACCCTACAGGGAGTCAGACATTGTGGGCGGAACCCCATCTTTTCAAAATTTTACCTCTCAAATTTGAATTTTTTGCGCCTTGGATTTTCATTCAACAAACTTGCAAATTGGTCAAAATGATCTAGACCCATGTGGAATTATAACCAACTCTTTTGGAATTTTCTAAGTTATAAAATGTGGGTGTGGCCAGCCTGCAAAGAAAAAAGCCATTTTTTAAAGTTTTTAATTGCATGTAACTCACACAATTAGTGTCCTACGTTCCGGCATGAATATACTTTTTTATTCAAATTGTTGATCTGAACACATAGATATACAATTTACACAGGTCAGACAATAAATTGCTCCACAGCGCCCCCTTGAACGTTTGAATTGGACCAAAAAAATTACTTTGACATAAACATTTGAAATTTGGCATGGACATCCCTATTGATATACTGAACAATACAGTCAATGACACCATACCTCTATTTTCAAAGGTGTTGCCATGGCAACGTCTGACATTTCTCATTGAAATACATGGATTTTGGATAACTGGGGTGAAAAATTATTACTTTGTCACAGACCATGGAAATTTGGTACACATATTCCTCACATTATACGGAACAAAAAAGCCAATGAGAACATACCTCTTTTTTCAACTATGTTACCGTGGTAACATAATAAATGTGTCATTGAAATGAATGGGGTTCAGAGTACTGGACTTTGTTGTAGACTAAATAGATGCTCTACACTCATCAAACTATGGGCTAAATTTCAAGATTGGCAATACAAGTTGTATTTTCATGTGGAAAAAAATTAACGTATCAAAATGACTCAATAGCGCCACCTCAAAATTTGAAATACATTACGGCAATGAGAGACCTTTTTCATCGTAGACAAATGAAATTTGGTACAAACATAGAACATGTCAAGACAAGAAAAAAATTATATTATGACCCCACCCTAAACCCTACAGGAAGTCGGCCATTATGGGCGGAACCCCATTTTTTCAAAATTTTAACTCTAACAATTGGATTTTTTATGCCGTGGATTTTCATTCAAGAAACTTGCAAAATGGTCAATATTTACTAGACCCATGTGGGATTATAGGGAACTCTTCTGGAATTTTCTAAATTATAAAATGTGGGTGTGGCCAGTCTGCAAAGACAAAAGACGTTTTTTGAAGTTTCTAAATGCGTGTAACTCACACAGTTAGTGTCCAATGTCCCGGCAGGAATATACTTTTTTATTCAAACTGTTGATCTGAACACATAGATATACAATTTACACAGGTCAGACAATAAATTGCTCCACAGCGCCCCCTTGAACTTTTGAATTGGACCAAAAAAATTACTTTGACATAAACATTTGAAATTCGGCAGGGACATTTGGCTTGGCAAACTGAAGAAAAAAGCCAATACAACATACCTCTATCGGCAACTATGTTACCGTGGTAACATAATAAATGTGTCATTGAAATGAATGGGGTTAAGAGTACTGGACTTTGTTGTAGACTAAATAGATGCTCTACACTCACCAAACTATGGCCTAAAATTCAAAATTGGCAAAAAATTTAGAATTCTCATGTGCAAAAAAATTAATGTGTCAAAAAGACTCAATAGCGCCCCCTCAAAATTTGAAATACATTACGGCAATGAGAGACCTTTTGCATCGTAGACAAATGAAATTTGGTACAAATATAGAACATGTCAAGGCAAGTAAAAAATTATATTATGACCCCACCCTAAACCCTACAGGAAGTCGGCCATTGTGGGCGGAACCCGATTTTTTCAAAATTTTACCTCTCACATTTGGATTTTTTGCGCCTTGGATTTTCATTCAAGAATCTTGCAAATTGGTAAAAATGAACTAGACCCATGTGGGATTATAGGGAACTGTCTTGGATTTTTCTATATCATAAAATGTGGGTGTGGCCAGCCTGCAAAGAAAAAAGCAATATTTTGAAGTTTTAAAGTGCACATAACTCACACATGCAGTTTGCAAATTCCCGGCATTAATATACATTTTTTTCAAAATGTGGATCTGAACCATACATATACAATTTGCATAGGTCAGACATGATATTGCTCCACACCGCCCCCTTGAACTTTTGAATTGGACCAAAAAAATTACTTTGACGTAAACATTTGAAATTCAACATGGACATTTGGCTTGGCAAACTGAACAAAAAAGCCAATGACAACATACCTCTATTTGCAACTATGTTACCGTGATAACATAATAAATGTGTCATTGAAATGAATGGGGTTCAGAGGACTGGACTTTGTTGTAGACTAAATAGATGCTCTAAACTCATCAAACTATGGCCTAAAATTCAAGATTGGCAAGAAATGTTGTATTTTGATGTGCAAAAAAATGTATGTAACAAAATGACTCAATAGCGCCACCTCAAAATTTGAAATACATTGCGGCAATGAGAGATCTTTTTCATCGTAGACAAATTAAATTTGGTACAAACATAGAACATGTCAAGACAAGTAAAAAATTATATTATGACCCCACCCTAAACCCTACAGGAAGTCGGCCATTGTGGGCGGAACCCCATTTTTCCAAAAATTTACCTCTCACATTTGGATTTTTTGCGCCTTGGATTTTTATTCAAGAAACTTGCAAATTGGTGAAAATGAACTAGACACATGTGGGATTACAGGAAACTATCTTGGATTTTTCTACATCATAAAATGTGGGTGTGGCCACCAATCGAAGAAAAAAGCAATATTTTGACGTGTTAAAGTGAGCATAACTCACACATGCAGTATCCTATCTCCCGGCATTAATAGACATTTTGTTCAAATTTTTGATCTGACTGCATAGATATGCAATTTACACATATTAAATATTACATTGCTCCACAGCGCCCCCTTGAAATTTTTAAATGGCATGTAAAAAAAATACTTTGTCACAAACATTTGAAATTTGGCATGAACATCCCTATTCCCATACTGAACAAAAAAGTCAATGACACCATACCTCTATTTTCAAAGGTGTTGCCATGGCAACGTCTGACATTTCTCATTGAAATACATGGGTTTTGGATAACTGGGATGAAAAATTATTACTTTGTCATAGATCATTGAAATTTGGTACACATATTCCTCTCATCATACTGAACAAAAAAGCCAATGAGAACATACCTCTATTTTCAACTATGTTACCGTGCTAACATAATAAATGTGTCATTGAAATGAATGGGGTTCAGAGTACTGGACTTTGTTGTAGACTAAATAGATGCTCTACACTCATCAAACTATGGCCTAAAATTCAAGATTGGCAAAAAATGTTGTATTTTCATGTGGAAAAAAATTTATGTTTCAAAATGACTAAATAGCGCCACCTCAAAAGTTCAAATACATTGCGGCAAAGAGAGACCTTTTTCATCGTAGACAAATGAAATTTGGTACAAACATAGAACATGTCAAGACAAGAAAGAAATTACATTATGACCCCACCCTAAAACCTACAGGAAGTCGGCCATTGTGGGCGGAACCCCATTTTTCCAAACTTTTACCTCTCACATTTGCATTTTTTACACCTCGGATTTTCATTCAAGAAACATGAAAATTTGTCAAAATGAACTAGACCCATGTGGGATTATAAGAAACTCTGTTGGAATTTTCTAAGTTATAAAATGTGGGTGTGGCCAGCCTGCAAAGAAAAAAGATGTTTTTTTTAAGGTTTTAAATGCGTGTAGCTCACACAGTTAGTGTCCTATGTCCCGGCAGGAATATACTTTTTTATTCAAACTGTTGATCTGAACACATAGATATACAATTTACACAGGTCAGACAATAAATTGCTCCACAGCGCCCCCTTGAACTTTTGAATTGGACCAAAAACATTACTTTCACATAAACATTTGAAATTTGGCATGGACATCCCTATTGCTATACTGAACAAAAAAGTCAAAAAGAACATACCTCTATTTTCAACTATGTTACCGTGGTAACATAATAAATGTGTCATTGAAATGAATGGGGTTCAGAGTACTGCACTTTGTTGTAGACTAAATAGATGCTCTACACTCATCAAACTATGGCCTAAAATTCAAGTTTGGCAAAAAATGTTGTATTTTCATCTGCAAAAAATTAATGTTTCAAAACGACTCAATAGCGCCACCTCAAATGTTCACATACATTACAGCAATGAGAGACCTTTTTCATCATAGACAAATGAAATTTGGTACAAATATAGAACATGTCAAGACAAGTAAAAAATTATATTATGACCCCACCCTAAACCCTACAGGAAGTCAGACATTGTGGACAGAACCCCATTTTTTCAAAATTTTACCTCTCACATTTGGATTTTTTGTGCCTTGGATTTTCATTCAAGAAACTTGCAAATTGGTCAAAATGAACTTGTCCCATGTGGGATTATAGGGAACTGTCTTGGATTTTTCTACATCATAAAATGTGAGTGTGGCCAGCCTGCAAAGAAAAAAGCAATATTTTGAAGTGTTAAAATGTGCATCACTCACACATTCCTATTTCCCGGAATTGATATACATTTTGTTTAAAATCTTGATCTACATGAAAAGATATACAATTTACATATGTCAGATTTTTTTTTTGCTCCACAGCACCCCCTTGAACTTTTGAATTGGACCAAAAAAATTACTTTGACGTAAACATTTGAAATTGGGCATGGACATTTGGCTTGGCAAACTGAACAAAAAAGCCAAAGAGAACATACCTCTGTCTGCAACTATGTTACCGTGGTAACATAATAAATGTGTCATTGAAATGAATGGGGTTCAGAGTACTGGACTTTGTTGTAGACTAAATAGATGCTCTACACTCATCAAACTATGGCCTAAAATTCAAGATTGGCAAAATATTTTGTATTTGTATTTTGTATTTTGTATTTGTACTAAAATTTGGATTTTTTATGCCGTGGATTTTCATTCAAGAAACTTGCAAAATGGTCACAATTTACTAGACCCATGTGGGATTATAGGGAATTCTTTTGGAATTTTCTAAATTATAAAATGTGGGTGTGGCCAGCCTGCAAAGAAAAAAGGCATTTTTTGAAGTTTTAAATGTCCCATAGCTCAAACATGCAGTTTCCTATTTTCCGGCATTAATATACTTTTTGTTCAAAATCTTCATCTGAGTGCATAGATATGCAATTTACACATATCAAATATTACATTGCTCCACAGCGCCCCCTTGAAATTTTTAAATGGCACGTAAAAAAATTACTTTGTCACAAACATTTGAAATTTGGCATGAACATCCCTATTCCGATACTGAACAAAAAAGTCAAAGACACCATACCTCTATTTTTAAAGGTGTTTCCATGGCAACGTCTGACATTTCTCATTGAAATACATAGGTTTTGGTCTACAAGGATGAAAAATATTTACTGTGTCATAGACTATTGAAATTTGGTACACATATTACTCTCATCATAATGGACAATAAAACCAATGACGACATACCCCTATTTCCAACCGTTCAGGCGTGAAAATGTCATAAATGGTCTCATTGGAATGAATGGAGTAGTATTACTCAGTCGCTGATTTTGGGGGGAGGGGCGATGTAAGCGGGAACGAAAGGCAGGATCTCCGCGGTGGCGTGTACCCCGCGGTCGCAAGGGGTGGCGAGGGCCTTTATCACTGCTTGCAGTTTTAATTATTATTATTATTATTATTATTATTATTTTGGTGGCCGAATTGAAGCCACTTTTGACCCCCTGAACGTTAACGAAAAGTCAATTTTATTGGACCCAAAATTCAAGGTTGGTGAAAAATTTATTATTTTGATCTTTAAAAAAATTAATGTTTAAAAATGACTCAATAGCGCCACCTCAAAAATCAAAATGCATTACGTCAATGACAGACCTTTTTCATCGTAGACAAATGGAAATTGGTACAAACATAGAACATGTCAAGATAAGTAAAAAATTATATTATGACCCCACCCTAAAACCTACAGGAAGTCGGCCATTGTGGGCGGAACCCCAATTTTTCAAAATTTTACCTCTCACATTTGGATTTTTTGCGCCTTGGATTTTCATTCAAGAAACTTGCAAATTGGTGAAAATGAACTAGACCCATGTGGGATTATAGGGAACTGTCTTGGATTTTTCTACATCATAAAATGTGGGTGTGGCCAGCCTGCAAAGAAAAAAGCAATATTTTGAAGTGTTAAAGTGTGCATAACTCACACATGCAGTGTCCTATTTCCCGGCATTAATATACATTTTGTTTAAAATCTTGATCTACACGAAATGATATACAATTTACATATGTCAGAATTTTTTTTGCTCCACAGCGCCCCCTTGAACTTTTGAATTGGGCCAAAAAAATTACTTTGACGTAAACATTTGAAATTGGGCATGGACATTTGGCTTGGCAAACTGAACAAAAAAGTCAATAAGAACATATCTCTAATTTCAAAGGTGTTGCCATGGCAACGTCTGACTTTTCTCATTGAAATACATGGGTTTTGGTTAACTGGGATGAAAAATAATTACTTTGTCATAGACCATTGAAATTTGGTACACATATTCCTCTCATCATACTGAACAAAAAAGCCAATGAAGACATACCTCTATTTCCAACCGTTCAGGCGTGACAATGTCATAAATGGTCTCATTGGAATGAATGGAGTAGTATTACTGAGACGCTGATTTTGGGGGGAGGGGCGATGTAAGCGGGAACGAAAGGCAAGATCTCCACGGTGGCGTGTACCCCGCGGTCGCAAGGGGTGGCGAGGGCCTTTATCACTGCTTGCAGTTTTAATTATTATTATTATTATTATTTTTCCGCCAAAAGGATCGCAGTTTTCACCCCCTGAACGTCGACGAAAAGTCCCACATATAGGTATAGGATCGACCGGCTCGGCGAAAAATTTCATAAAATTGGCATCGCGATAATGTCCGAAGCACACCGGCTCGACAGCGCCACCTAGAAATTTTGAGATTTTCAATTTAATAGGAAGGCCCGACTCAGATTTTGACGAAATTCGTACCAGTGATAGAGCTCATAGAGAGAAGCAAAAAATATAATTATAGCGCTGCCCTATGACAGACAGGAAGTCGGCCATTTTGGATCAAAAATTCGCCGCTTCATTTGCAGCGTGTTTTCAAAACGCTACTAGTCTCAGGTTTTTGGTCCAAATGAGCTCAGATTTCACATGCCGCATCCAGACACATGGGTTTTCAAAAGTTATCCACGTTTTCTCCGAATTCCACACGGTTCGCCCGTACGCCGCCGCCAAAATACGCCTTCGTTTCCTGTTTTTTTGATGTCCTCTCACGACCACAGGCATTGCCCTACAGAGCTCACATTCACATCACATATGTGAGATTGGGGCATGAATGGAATGCAATATTAATTTTAATCAAAATGAACACTATAGCGCCCCCTACCATAGGGGTGAAACGCCAACATTATCGGATTCCTACGAAATTCGGGAAATAAATTGGGGGAATGACGTGGACCAAAAAATAATATTACGGGCATAGGTCATTTTTCACACTTGGCCACCAGGGGCGCAAAGACTCCAAAAAAAATCATTTAAAAATTTCTGACACGCACATGCATTGGTCTACACAGCTCAAATTCACATCACACGTGTGATATGAGGGTATTAATAAAATGGATTATTAATTGTAATACAAATGAACACTATAGCGCCCCCTATCATAGGGGTGAAACGCCAATATTATCGGATTCCTACGAAATTCGGGGAATAAATCAGTGGCATCAGAAGAAACAAAAAATTACATTATGGCCATGAGTAATTTTCCACGGTTGGCCACCAGGGGCGCAAATACAAAAAAAAAAAAACATAAAAAAATTTCTGACACGCACATGCATTGGTCTACACAGCTCAAATTCACATAACATGTGTGATGTAAGGGTATTAATAGAATGCACTATTAATTGTTATCTAAATGAACACTATAGCGCCCCCTACAGTATTGGTAAAATACACAACTTTGTCCGATTGGCATGAAACTTGGGGAGATAATTGTGAGCATTAAAAGGGACAAAAAAGTCCATTACACCATACCTGTATTATGTACACGGTTGCCGGTGCAAAGCCACAGACCCCTCTCATAGAGTCAGAGCCACACAGCTCAGGGCCACACTGCATATTAACATTGTTCTTCGTTTTTCCGCCAAAACAATCGCATTTTTCACCCCCTGAACATTCACGAAAAGTCTCACATGGGGGTATAGAATCGACCGGCTCGGCAAAAAATTTCATAAAATTGGTGTTGGGAAAATGTCCCATGCCCCCTGACTCGACGGCGCCACCTAAAAATTCACCCCTATGGGAGAGGAGCCTGGTTTATTTTGGAAAACACACACAAAAAGCAGAACAGTGATAGAGAATGGGGGGACAAGCATAAAAATGAATTGAAGCACTGCTCTATGACAGACAGGAAGTCGGCCATTTTGGATCAAAAATTCGCCACTTCATTCGCAGCGTGTTTTCAAAACGCTACTAGTCTCAGGTTTTTGGTCCAAATGAGCTCAGATTTCACATGCCACATCCAGACACATGGGTTTTCAAAAGTTATCCACGTTTTCTCCAAATTCCACACGGTTCGCCCGTACGCCACCACGAAATACGCCTTCGTTTCCTGTTTTTTCTATGTCCTCTCACTACCACAGGCATTGCCCTACAGAGCTCACATTCACATCACATATGTGTGATTGGGGCATGAATGGAATGCAATATTAATTTTAATCAAAATGAATACTATAGCGCCCCCTACCATAGGGGTGAAACGCCAACATTATCGGATTCCTACGAAATTCGGGGAATAAATTGGGGGCATGACGTGGACCAAAAAATAATATTACGGGCATAGGTCATTTTTCACACTTGGCCACCAGGGGCGCAAAGACTCCAAAAAAAATCATTTAAAAATTTCTGACACGCACATGCATTGGTCTACACAGCTCAAATTCACATCACACGTGTAATATGAGGGTATTAATAAAATGGATTATTAATTGTAATAAAAATGAACACTATAGCGCCCCCTATCATAGGGGTGAAACGCCAATATTATTGGATTCCTACGAAATTCGGGGAATAAATCAGTGGCATCAGAAGAAACAAAAAATTACATTATGGCCATGAGTCATTTTCTACGGTTGGCCACCAGGGGCGCAAATACTAAAAAAAAAATCATAAAAAAATTTCTGACACGCACATGCATTGGTCTACACAGCTCAAATTCACATCACACGTGTGATGTGAGGGTATTAATAGAATGCACTATTAATTGTTATCTAAATGAACACTATAGCGCCCCCTACAGTATTGGTAAAATACACAACTTTGTCCGATTGGCATGAAACTTGGGGAGATAATTGTGAGCATTAAAAGGGTCAAAAAAGTCCATTACACCATACCTGTATTATGTACACGGTTGCCGGTGCAAAGCCACAGACCCCTCTCATATAGAGTCAGAGCCACACAGCCCAGGGCCACACTGCATATTAACATTGTTCTTCGTTTTTCCGCCAAAACAATCGCATTTTTCACCCCCTGAACATTCACGAAAAGTCTCATATGGGGGTATAGAATCGACCGGCTCGGCGAAAAATTTCATAAAATTGGTGTCGGCAAAATGTCCCATGCCCCCTGACTCGACGGCGCCACCTAAAAATTCACCCCTATGGGAGAGGAGCCTGGTTTATTTTGGAAAACACACACAAAAAGCAGAACAGTGATAGAGAATGGGGGGACAAGCATAAAAATGAATTGAAGCACTGCTCTATGACAGACAGGAAGTAGGCCATTTTGGATCAAAAATTCGCCACTTCATTCGCAGCGTGTTTTCAAAACGCTACTAGTCTCAGGTTTTTGGTCCAAATGAGCTCAGATTTCACATGCCACATCCAGACACATGGGTTTTCAGAAGTTATCCACGTTTTCTCCAAATTCCACAAGGTTCGCCCGTACGCCGCCACCGAAATACGCCTTCGTTTCCTGTTTTTTCAATGTCCTCTCACGACCACAGGCATTGCCCTACAGAGCTCACATTCACATCACATATGCAAGATTGGGCCTTGAATGGAATGCAATATTAATTTTAATCAAAATGAACACTATAGCGCCCCCTACCATAGAGGTGAAATGCCAACATTATCCAATTCCTATGAAATTTGGGGCATCAATTCATGGTCTCAGAAGAAACAAAAAATTACATTAGGGCCATGGGTTATTTTCCACTGTTGGCCACCAGGGGCGCAATGAATTGAAAAGAAATTGGCACTTGGCACTTTGACTTGCATGTCTATGAATTATATCTACTCCTAGGTTTTTCATCCGAATTACATCAAACTCCACATGCAGCATGTACATATGTCGATTGTCAATAATCATCCACGTTTTGGGGATATTCTTTATGGTTCATGAGTAGGATGCCCTCAAAATATGACTTCGTCATTGGATTTAAATTCCTACACGACTTTTCCTTAAGTGCAAATGAAACCTATCTAGTCCTAGGTTTTTCATCCAAATTTCCTCAAACTCCACATACAGCATGTACACATGATTATTGTCAATAATCATCCACGTTTTGGGGATATTCTTTCTGGTTTATGCACAGCACACTGTCAAAATATGACTGCTTTCCTGCATATTTGATTCCCTCTCACAGACACGTGGATCAGACTAAAAAGCTCAAATTCTAATCACTGATGCGGATTAAAACTGTGAATAGAGAACCATTATAAACATGTGGCCAGTGACCTCCATAGCGCCCCCTACTGTACAGGTAAAAAACTCAACTTTGTCCGATTGGCATGAAAGTTGGTGATATCATTGTGGACCTCAAAAGAGGCAAAAAAGTCCATTACACCATACCTGTATTGTGCACGAGGTTGCCGGTTCAACGCCGTGGACCTCCATTACAATGTGTTGGTCACACATATTTATATAGAAACTGTGTGAAGGGGGGCAGATTGCAGCTGTGGGGTGGGCAGGTGGGGAAAATGGTGCGTGGGGGCGGTGGCCGGCCCCGGGTGGTCGCATGGGGGGGCGGTCGCGCGGGGGGCGAGGGCCATCATCGCCGCTTGCGGCTTTAATTCTAGTTTAGTCCTGGTTTAGTCCTGGTTTAGTCCTGGTTTAGTCCTGGTTTAGTCCTGGTTTAGTTCTGGTTTAGTCCTGGTTTAGTCCTGGTTTAGTCCTG
>NW_022986757.1:0-15247 GCF_009829125.3 Periophthalmus magnuspinnatus
TAAGGTATTTTCTAGCAGTACAGCACTACATCAAACTTAGTAAATCAAGCTTGATTTACTAATGTGAAGGTAAATGACACATGCCACCAGGGGGCGCACACCTATGGAATGCACCTGAACTCATGAAGATGTTGTGCAGACCTCCCACCCACACACACACACCCACACACCCAAACAAACACACACACACACAGGGGGGGACTATGGAAACTATGGAATTACTATTAACTAGTCACCTGGCAAATCCACACTAAATACCTTTGTATTTTTAAACAGGATATCGGTCTCTACCTGGCACCACTCCCTTGTTATGTCTCGAGCCAAACAGTAGGCTACTGTGCAATCAGATTTGTTTATTTTAGTGATGCTTGAAACAAAGTTGCTCATTGGTCACCTATCAATTTGAACACAAGGAAAATTCTCTCACCTCAAAATGTAGTGTGTTGCTCATTGAAACCCACCGAGACACAGGCAGAAACATGCAAACTCCACACATAAAAGCTCTATGTGCAGTGTACACAAATGCTACAATAGTGACCTCTTAATCATGAAAACCAGGTACTGGAAGTTAATGTATTATTAGTTTGTAACTGTTATATATATTTCACAAGAACTATTCCACTGAACAAAGTGCATTGAACACAAAGGACAAAAACACTCAATTGGCATTTGACAAGAATCACAAAAACAACATGTATGCTTTAAGAATATTATATTATTTGAAAGATTTGAAAGGGGGGGTGGGGGGGGTGGGGGGGTGTCATGTTTTAGTTGATGGGGGAAACCGGAGTACCCGGAGGAAACCCATCCAGACACGGGGAGAAACATGACAAACTCCACACAGGCCTTCCTGTGAGGCATGAGAGTTGCCACCGTGCTGCCCAAACACAAAAACACAAAAACAGAGAAGAGGGGTTGGTCTGGTCTGCTCCAGGAGGAGCCCTCGTCACCACCAGCTCTGTGGGAACAAACACACGACACAAGAAGAGGGGGAGCAGAAAACAAAATATCTTATACCTAACATTTTATTTATATGTTTTTTGTTTGATTGCTTCACACTAAAACACAAGAACTAAACACACACTATTTACATGCTATTTACAACATAAATCACAGAATGATCAGTAATACACACAACACTATACTTAATTTAACATCAGGCATATTTTTGCAGATTTCTTAATTTTTTTTTTTTTTTTTTTTTTTTTTGTTTCACACGGAACACAAGAATCACACTATTTACAACAAAACACTTATGTATATTATGATACAGTGTCATAGTTAGTCAGTCATATGTCATAGTTAGTTGGCATCCGTGGAGTCAGAAATGACAGAAAACGGGACATGGATGATCTGAGGGCCCCTGCAGTAGCAGCCGCAAGCGTAGCAAAGGGAGCAAGGAGAGCCTTAGCAGGAGGAGCAGAGAGGGCCTTAGCAGGAGGAGCAACGCGGGGTTTAGCATAAGGAACAGGGCGGGCCTCACAAAGACGAATACGGAGGGGAATGGAGGGGGCAGCAGGGAAGGGCATGGCAGGGGCAATGGGGGTGGGCATGGCGGGAGCGGACGGGGTGGGCATGTCGGGAGCAGCGGGGAGGGGCGTGGCACAATGAGCAGAGAGGACCATATCACGATGAGCAGAGAGGACCTTAGCACAATGAGCAGAGAAGATCTTAGCATGATGAGCAAGGAGGACCTTAGCAGGAAGAGCAACGGGGGCCTTAGCAAGACGAATACGGAGCAGCTTAGCAAGATGAGCAGGGGGGGGCAACGCAGAAGGAGCAGGGTGGCTCTTAGCATGTGGAGCAACGCGGGCCTCAGCAAGACGTATACGGCGCAGCTTAGCACGAGTAGAGAGGCGCATAGCACGAGCAGCATGGAGGGGCGTAGCCGTAGCGGTGGGAAGGGGCATGGCGGGGGCAGCAGAGGTGGGCATGGCGGGAGCGGCGGGGAGGAGCATAGCAGGACTAACAGGGAAGACCTCAGGAGGGGGAGCAACACGGGGTTTAGCAACATGAATACGGATCACCTGAGCAGCAGGGAGGGGCATAGCACAATGAGCAGAGAGGACCATATCACGATGAGCAGAGAGGACCTTAGCACGATGAGCAGGGAGGACCTTAGCAGGAGGAGCAACGGGGGCCTTAGCAAGACGAATACGGAGCAGCTTAGCAAGATGAGCAGGGAGGGGCATCGCAAAAGGAGCAGGGTGGATCTTAGCATGTGGAGCAACGCGGGCCTCAGCAAGACGTATACGGCGCAGCTTAGCACGAGTAGAGAGGCGCATAGCACGAGCAGCACGGAGGGGCGTAGCCGTAGCGGTGGGAAGGGGCATGGCGGGGGCAGCAGAGGTGGGCATGGCGGGAGCGGCGGGGAGGAGCATAGCAGGACTAACAGGGAAGACCTCAGGAGGGGGAGCAACACGGGGTTTAGCAACATGAATACGGATCACCTGAGCAGCAGGGAGGGGCATAGCACAATGAGCAGAGAGGACCTTAGCACGATGAGCAGGGAGGACCTTAGCAGGAAGAGCAACGGGGGACTTAGCAAGACGAATACGGAGCAGCTTAGCAAGATGAGCAGGGAGGGGCATCGCAAAAGGAGCAGGGTGGATCTTAGCATGTGGAGCAACGCGGGCCTCAGCAAGACGTATACGGCGCAGCTTAGCACGAGTAGAGAGGCGCATAGCACGAGCAGCACGGAGGGGCGTAGCCGTAGCGGTGGGAAGGGGCATGGCGGGGGCAGCAGAGGTGGGCATGGCGGGGGTAGCGGGGAGGGTCATAGCGGAAGTGGCGGGTAGGGGCATAGCGAGGGTAGCAAGGAGGGACACGGCGGGGGTAGGCAAGGCGGAGGCGTGTGTGTGTATTTGTGTAAATGTGTATGTCTGTATGTGCAAGAGTGTGTGAGGACTTAGCTCCTGATGTGAGGACGTGTGCAGGAGGTCTGGACGTCCGGAGCAGAGCTGGGCTTTGTCTCACACAGATCTGTGGAGAGAAACATTTGTGTCAGACACTGATGCTACAAACATACAAGAATACAGCAAACCCAACAGAAGGAACCAAAATGACAAAACTGTAGAGACCAAAACGCTTCTCATGTTCGTTTCTAAAATTTCAGTTTATGCCAAAAGCTGAACGCACATGGCAAAACAGCAATTGTTGAGCTCTTTGCATACATGTTAAATTAGAAGATACTGTTTTGTTATGTTTTAATAAACCCAAATGCATGTGAATGTTTTGAAATAATACATTGGTAGTTGGCTTAACCCAGTTATTCTGGCCTCTCAGTGTCTAACATGTCTGCAGTACTAGATCAACAGTGATTTTGATCAACAGTATTTTGATTATTTATCTAACTCTAATGTATTACCCTGAACTAATATAGTGAATTTGTCATGTTTTAGGTCAACTATATTTGCAGAGTGAAGACATGTTACAGTGCTTTTATGCACAGGGGTACCCAGTACCTGCAAAGAAACTGCATTCAGCGCATCCTCACAGCGCTCGCGAGCGGAGCACTGGTTTTGTCACAGGTGCACAATACTGACCTTTGAAGTGAGTAGGTCAAAGTTCACCTTAACTTATCTAAACTTCACGTATAATGAACATATGTTTAAGATATTGTCATTTTGAAATCTATATAAACGCAAGGGTGATTAAAAAAATAGCAACAGAATAAAATAAAATTTTAGATGCAGCTCATTAGTGAGTTGTGCTATTTTTAGAACCGGTCTGTGGGCGACTCATGTGGGGCTTGGGGGCGACATGGCGCCCGCGGGCACAGTGTTGGGGACCCCTGCTCTAAAGTGTCCTGTACAACACTGTATTCTCAGCTGCTGAAAGGCAACAATGCAAAAAGCAGTAGGTGAAAACATATAGTCTTCTGGTAGTCTAAGGTTAAATCCAGAAGGTTAATAGTTTTGTTTTGTTTGTTTTTTTAAAAGATAAAATATTGAATAATGCATAAAAAGTGGTATTTTCAAATGACAGACCACAAAAATAGCACAACGAAATCATATCTTAAAGAGTACTGCAAGAAACACAAATGTTCAAATAATGTAGTACTGTCAACAAAAGCTTGTAATCTTACTCACAGTGAGAAGATAACGTAGCCAAAACTTTCACTCAAGTAAGAGTACTGTTACTTCAATAATAGGTAAAGTAAAAGTAAAAGTATGCTACTAGAAAAGCACTGTGAAATAACTACCCCGAACGTGAATGTGGAAAGTCACAAACCTCACGTTTTTTTCTCCCAGAAGTCTTGTAGTCTAGAAGTCTAGGTGAAAATGTTCAGAAGTGTAGGTGAAAATGTTCAGAAGTGTAGGTGAAAATGTTCAAAAGTTATCTCTCTTTCCGAAGAAAATGTCGAAAAAAGTTCGTAAAAACAGTTTTCTGGTCGCAGCCGGTTTGCAATGTTTGCATAGATACGAGAGTGTTAGAAACGCGTGCTTGGCAACAACAACACGCATGTGCGCACTGACGTCAGCACGCGCGCATCTTTGCGTCATCTATAACAGCCTGTAAAATATGATCTAGCGATTTAGCGGTTTTTGTTTTTTTTAACCAAACTAAGATTTCATTTAGTTATCACAGGATTACTGTCACTACTAACTGCTTCTAGTCCACTTTCATCTAGACTACTGCTCTTTGCTCCAGTAGGCCCAAGTGAAAGTGGCGCAGATACATGCCCTAGAATGGAATAAATATAATAAGGATAATAAATAAACATAAATCAGGAATAATAGTACCATAGAGTGAATGATAAGAGGATTAGAGCTGTGACCACTGTTCCCTCTAAACTGCGCGCGTGCGCAATGGCGCACTGCTGACACGGTCTCCTCGCACAGAAAATCTGTGCTGCGCACAAACAAATCGAACCGGAATTGAAAATAAAATAAACACACAACGGCTGTGTCCCAATTCGCCCACCTGGCCTTAGAATCACCATTGGAAGGGCGGTTCTAAGGGCAGTGACGTAATTTCCGGCGCGACGAGGACTGTCCCATTTCAACCCACCCTACTGAATGCGGCCGACAAACCTGCCCTTCCCTTTGCACCGTTTCCATGGAGATCGGCCGTAACCGAAGCCTGCATCCGTGCACACTTCACGCACTTCTATATTCCATCATGCACCGCGGCTACGCAAAAAAGAGAAGAAAATGGAGTCCGCTGCGCAATATACGTTCAAATGTTCGTACTGGTTTACCTAATCTACAACAGTGTGACATGAAACTGTTAAATCTGAATAAAGATCTGTACAGTGTGTTTGATGATTAAAAAGGAGTTACATGGAATAAAGGAATGTGCAGTTATTGTTAGACAATAAGAAGACATTATTATCATTAAAAATTATTACTGCAATAAGAATAATGTAAGAATGTTCTTTTCTATTGTAAGCGTCAAAGACCAAGAGACTGAAACGTAAAGTCAGAAGAGTTTAATGAGTTGCACACAGGTAATGTGAACAATGAAGCAACGGACTCTCAGGAAAGGACAGAACAGACAGAACAGACAGAACAGAGTCCTGAGACGTGCACAAAATCTTCATGTGTTCCGGTACATTCCATACGTCTGCGCCCCTCGTGGGCACGTGTCATTTACTTTCGTGTTAGTAAATCAAGACCTAGTGATGTAGCGCTGCACTGCTAGAAAATACCTTATAATAATCAGATGGAAAGAACTGGCACGACATAGAAGGGAAACAGCGCCCTCTACTGTTATTAAAGTGGTGTAGCCACTGGCCAAAATACCGAATGTTAAACTGCAATATCCCACTATATGTACAACTAATCAGTGTTCTCTGGTTTATA
This sequence comes from Periophthalmus magnuspinnatus, assembly GCF_009829125.3. Lineage (NCBI taxonomy): Eukaryota > Metazoa > Chordata > Actinopteri > Gobiiformes > Gobiidae > Periophthalmus > Periophthalmus magnuspinnatus. The sequence goes on from NW_022986757.1 coordinate 5,808, forward strand.
GACTATGAATGTAGAAATTATATTGTTACCTCTGTCTCTGTTATTACGTTTTCACAAGGTATATTTTGTTTAAGTTATGAAGTAGCTACAAATGAGTAAAAAAAATCACCTCGAACGTTATATTTGCCTATTGATATTCAATCTAAACAGAAAGAAACGGCTGTGACGACGACATCTTGACTTTTTTTCTATTAAACAATAAATCATTAAAAATAACGTACGTAATGTACGTATCGTACGCTCAAAGACAGAGGTGGAAGTGCGGCCCGTGGTGTGGGCCTGTCCCACTTCAGTTAGATGGAGGCTACACTGAGGAGGGCAGACTCTGGACCGGAACCTTGAAACTACACTTTTGAAGAGTACTTCGTAAGGACCCTTGAAGGGTGCATTTGGCGAATTGAGACACAGCCAACGATTCATTCTGCGCTATTTTTAAATGTGATTCAGTGAGTGTGACCGGGGACGAGCTGCTCCAGCCAATTATGTGATTCACATACGTATTTGCGCAGCTTATCCACGTCATTGACAGGCTCCTCATGTCCCGCTACCAGAGTTTTAGCCGATGTGGAGTGAAGACTCGCTAATGATGCTAATGATGCTAAGTGTTTATCCCCTTAACGTTCCGACGGCCCGCCCTCGGGCGCACTGTTACGCACTGTTTTGCAGCAGTTTTGCGTTTTAAATATGACGAAACGGACAAAACAAAAGAAGTACGCGACCGAGGACACTGTGGATGTTTGTACAAGTTAAACTAGAGGCATCTCGGACCCGGAGCGGTTCGTGGAACCGAGTGAAGATCTCATGGTGGACTCAGGAGCAGAGGACCTTATGTGCTGATGGACTGGATGCTGTTCCTGATCGGTAAGTGTGGTTTATTCTGCTATTGACTTAATTGTGGGTCAAATATATCACGCGTAATCATTAGCACACATTTTGAAGTGTGTGTGTGTTTGTTCACTGTTTGCAGTGTGTGGTTTGTAAATATATATTTATTTTGACCCATACCACTCGTTTTGACTATATTTTATATCCAAATATACAAATACACATTTTATATTGTGTTTTGATATGTAAATGTACAGTAATAGAGCAGCTGTGCAGATACAGATTCCCCTCAGTGTGTGTTGGTCATTGATACTGTCACTAGTTTATGAGTTGTAAAAATCAAATGATCGTGTCATATACTGAAAAAGAGTTACCGGACTGTCGCTCAGACACAGTAGGACAATCTCACTCAGTGCACAGCAAAAGCTTCACACAATGGCTTATACTCATAAAACAAGTCAGAGCTTTATAATAAAAATGTTAAGTGTGTTTTCAACATTGGAGTTTACAGTTGTCTTGGTTTGGTTGGGAGCTCATGTTTTGCTATAGTTAAAATGAAATATTTATACTTCCAATAGCATTAACATACTACACATATTGTCGACATAAACTTTTCGTCACTTGTAGATTTACTCACAGTGGGAAGAGTAACCAACACTTTTACTCAAGTAAGAGTACTGTTACTTCAATAAAAAATATGACTCAAAAAGGTTACTCAAGTCAATGTAAATGAGTTCTGCCTATATCTGCAAATTAGGGACGAGCAGAACTGTATCAAACATTTAGATACGTTTTCAATTAATTTTTAGTTTTGTTTTATTGCTTTTTTAAACTGTAAATGCTGTGCCCTGTGTAACTGTATCTTGTCTTCATTTGGCAGGCCTTTGTCTCCCTCTCTCTGCTGTTGTGGGTACTGCAGTGCGCGTCTCAACTGTTCACAATCAAGAACAAAATGGCCTGAAGAAACGCCTCAGTTCACCATCTCGAAAATCCACCCACAAAACTTGATAAACCTAGACTGAATGTACACATAAAGAAGCTTAAATCAAAAGTGCTATTTTATTATCCTTATGCATTTGTATGACAGACTTTGACTTCTGTGCTGCTATGGTGCTAAAGATTTTAAACTCTCAAATGCATTTTAAATATTTTATTCCTGAATGTCTTTTTTCATCTCTGATTTAGCTGTAATTATTTTCAAAGCACAATCTAACGACCGTGTAATGTATTGATGCTCAAGCTTCTTTTCTATAGACACACGTCACTTTAATGCCTTATCGCTTTAGTTCACGACTCCCATGTATACCTCTAAGCAGATTACGTCAAAGTATTTCACTACCTGCCTGTAATGCTGAACCAAACTATTTTCCACTATGCAATAAATATAACATAAAAATAACACTAGAACTTATACGTTGTCTTGGTTTGAATTTTATAGTGTTGTATATTAGCAGTGACATTCGATTCAGTAATGGTTAGTAACATAGTAATAGTGATTTGAGACCATTGTGAATGTAACATACTTAGATATGATTTATTTATTTGATTGAAGGAAGAATATGACATTTTTTTGTTTTCAAATATCAAAACAAGATAAACATGATATATAAGATATAGTTTTTACTGATAACAATTATAATGCTGATTTATACTTACCAGAAACATATGTGATAGCTACGTTCTGTTATAATTTGATGTTTAGGTTCTCAAGACGATTATTCAATCAGAAAGGAGAATGAGCCTCACAAGAGTCTCTCCTTTGGGTTGCCAGTTTCAATGCTGAAATCCAGTTGGTCCAGTGACTGAATTCTGGAGGTTCTGAGTTTTGCATATACTGAGAATGAGAAACAGTTGTATGTGTCTCTCTCTGCAGGTTAAGACTCTGGACACACAGGTTCAGTTGTGATTGTAGTACTTAAACCAGCAAGAGTTCAGGCTAAATACCCTAACCTTTAATTCAATCCAGTGTATTTTTGTAAACTGTCCCAGAGCATCCCCAGTCCTCAGAACCTCCCCCTCAGCAAGAAAACAAAAAAAGTGTGAAAAAGTAAAATCTGTAGGAAAACCACAGCGAAGGAGAGCTCCACACTCATGGATGCGCAGGCTGCAGAGTTAATTCCAAACCAGGACTAAACCAAGTCTACATCCTGGAACGAAACAGGGCTCAAACCAGAACCGGTTTGGACACATCCTAAACGTTCCCACACTTTCACTCTTTGTGCAGACGGGATGGTCCTCTGCTGCAGACTACAGAGGAGGAATGAGCTACTTTTATTTTCTTAATCAGTGATACACATAAGATTCGTCAAATTAAAAAAGCCTGTTCGCTAACGTGGTCTGCAGCTATTCTGACAGCATAGACACTTTGTTGTGATGCTGTTAAGAGAGCTCCCATTGGACTCCTGGGAGCTGATGTATGTGATCTATGACTCTAGGGCTGTGTCTCAATTCGCCAAATGCACCGTTCGAAGGTACCATTCGAAGTACTCCCCTAAGTACCGATCGAAGTACCCGGTCGAAAATGTGTACTCCTTACTGTAGCCGCCATCTTGTCGAAATGGGACATGCCTACACCACGGACCATACTTCCATCGGTGTCTTTGCGCGTACGTTACGTGCATTACATACGTTGTTTTTTTTTATTATTATTTCATCGCAGCTGTTTATTTCTGTTTAGATTGAATATCAATAGGCAAATATAACATTCGAGGTGAGTTTTTCTCAATTGTAGCTACTTCATAACTTCAACAAAATATACCTTGTGAAAACGTAATAACAGAGACAGAGGTAACAATGTCATTTTTACATTCATAGTCTATAAACCAGATAGTCTATAAACACTGCTTAGTTGTACATAAAGTGGGATATTGTAGTTTATGATTCGGTATTTGGGAAGGTTCAATTTGATCTGTGGCTAAACCACTTTAATACCAGTAGCGGGCGCTGTTTACCTTCTATGCCGTGCCAGTTTATTTCATTTTATTTTTGTAAGGTATTTTCTAGCAGTACAGCACTACATCAAACTTAGTAAATCAAGCTTGATTTACTAATGTGAAGGTAAATGACACATGCCACCAGGGGGCGCACACCTATGGAATGCACCTGAACTCATGAAGATGTTGTGCAGACCTCCCACCCACACACACACACCCACACACCCAAACAAACACACACACACACAGGGGGGGACTATGGAAACTATGGAATTACTATTAACTAGTCACCTGGCAAATCCACACTAAATACCTTTGTATTTTTAAACAGGATATCGGTCTCTACCTGGCACCACTCCCTTGTTATGTCTCGAGCCAAACAGTAGGCTACTGTGCAATCAGATTTGTTTATTTTAGTGATGCTTGAAACAAAGTTGCTCATTGGTCACCTATCAATTTGAACACAAGGAAAATTCTCTCACCTCAAAATGTAGTGTGTTGCTCATTGAAACCCACCGAGACACAGGCAGAAACATGCAAACTCCACACATAAAAGCTCTATGTGCAGTGTACACAAATGCTACAATAGTGACCTCTTAATCATGAAAACCAGGTACTGGAAGTTAATGTATTATTAGTTTGTAACTGTTATATATATTTCACAAGAACTATTCCACTGAACAAAGTGCATTGAACACAAAGGACAAAAACACTCAATTGGCATTTGACAAGAATCACAAAAACAACATGTATGCTTTAAGAATATTATATTATTTGAAAGATTTGAAAGGGGGGTGGGGGGGTGGGGGGGTGTCATGTTTTAGTTGATGGGGGAAACCGGAGTACCCGGAGGAAACCCATCCAGACACGGGGAGAAACATGACAAACTCCACACAGGCCTTCCTGTGAGGCATGAGAGTTGCCACCGTGCTGCCCAAACACAAAAACACAAAAACAGAGAAGAGGGGTTGGTCTGGTCTGCTCCAGGAGGAGCCCTCGTCACCACCAGCTCTGTGGGAACAAACACACGACACAAGAAGAGGGGGAGCAGAAAACAAAATATCTTATACCTAACATTTTATTTATATGTTTTTTGTTTGATTGCTTCACACTAAAACACAAGAACTAAACACACACTATTTACATGCTATTTACAACATAAATCACAGAATGATCAGTAATACACACAACACTATACTTAATTTAACATCAGGCATATTTTTGCAGATTTCTTAATTTTTTTTTTTTTTTTGTTTTTTTTTTTTTTTGTTTCACACGGAACACAAGAATCACACTATTTACAACAAAACACTTATGTATATTATGATACAGTGTCATAGTTAGTCAGTCATATGTCATAGTTAGTTGGCATCCGTGGAGTCAGAAATGACAGAAAACGGGACATGGATGATCTGAGGGCCCCTGCAGTAGCAGCCGCAAGCGTAGCAAAGGGAGCAAGGAGAGCCTTAGCAGGAGGAGCAGAGAGGGCCTTAGCAGGAGGAGCAACGCGGGGTTTAGCATAAGGAACAGGGCGGGCCTCACAAAGACGAATACGGAGGGGAATGGAGGGGGCAGCAGGGAAGGGCATGGCAGGGGCAATGGGGGTGGGCATGGCGGGAGCGGACGGGGTGGGCATGTCGGGAGCAGCGGGGAGGGGCGTGGCACAATGAGCAGAGAGGACCATATCACGATGAGCAGAGAGGACCTTAGCACAATGAGCAGAGAAGATCTTAGCATGATGAGCAAGGAGGACCTTAGCAGGAAGAGCAACGGGGGCCTTAGCAAGACGAATACGGAGCAGCTTAGCAAGATGAGCAGGGGGGGGCAACGCAGAAGGAGCAGGGTGGCTCTTAGCATGTGGAGCAACGCGGGCCTCAGCAAGACGTATACGGCGCAGCTTAGCACGAGTAGAGAGGCGCATAGCACGAGCAGCACGGAGGGGCGTAGCCGTAGCGGTGGGAAGGGGCATGGCGGGGGCAGCAGAGGTGGGCATGGCGGGAGCGGCGGGGAGGAGCATAGCAGGACTAACAGGGAAGACCTCAGGAGGGGGAGCAACACGGGGTTTAGCAACATGAATACGGATCACCTGAGCAGCAGGGAGGGGCATAGCACAATGAGCAGAGAGGACCATATCACGATGAGCAGAGAGGACCTTAGCACGATGAGCAGGGAGGACCTTAGCAGGAGGAGCAACGGGGGCCTTAGCAAGACGAATACGGAGCAGCTTAGCAAGATGAGCAGGGAGGGGCATCGCAAAAGGAGCAGGGTGGATCTTAGCATGTGGAGCAACGCGGGCCTCAGCAAGACGTATACGGCGCAGCTTAGCACGAGTAGAGAGGCGCATAGCACGAGCAGCACGGAGGGGCGTAGCCGTAGCGGTGGGAAGGGGCATGGCGGGGGCAGCAGAGGTGGGCATGGCGGGAGCGGCGGGGAGGAGCATAGCAGGACTAACAGGGAAGACCTCAGGAGGGGGAGCAACACGGGGTTTAGCAACATGAATACGGATCACCTGAGCAGCAGGGAGGGGCATAGCACAATGAGCAGAGAGGACCTTAGCACGATGAGCAGGGAGGACCTTAGCAGGAAGAGCAACGGGGGCCTTAGCAAGACGAATACGGAGCAGCTTAGCAAGATGAGCAGGGAGGGGCATCGCAAAAGGAGCAGGGTGGATCTTAGCATGTGGAGCAACGCGGGCCTCAGCAAGACGTATACGGCGCAGCTTAGCACGAGTAGAGAGGCGCATAGCACGAGCAGCACGGAGGGGCGTAGCCGTAGCGGTGGGAAGGGGCATGGCGGGGGCAGCAGTGGTGGGCATGGCGGGGGTAGCGGGGAGGGTCATAGCGGAAGTGGCGGGTAGGGGCATAGCGAGGGTAGCAAGGAGGGACACGGCGGGGGTAGGCAAGGCGGAGGCGTGTGTGTGTATTTGTGTAAATGTGTATGTCTGTATGTGCAAGAGTGTGTGAGGACTTAGCTCCTGATGTGAGGACGTGTGCAGGAGGTCTGGACGTCCGGAGCAGAGCTGGGCTTTGTCTCACACAGATCTGTGGAGAGAAACATTTGTGTCAGACACTGATGCTACAAACATACAAGAATACAGCAAACCCAACAGAAGGAACCAAAATGACAAAACTGTAGAGACCAAAACGCTTCTCATGTTCGTTTCTAAAATTTCAGTTTATGCCAAAAGCTGAACGCACATGGCAAAACAGCAATTGTTGAGCTCTTTGCATACATGTTAAATTAGAAGATACTGTTTTGTTATGTTTTAATAAACCCAAATGCATGTGAATGTTTTGAAATAATACATTGGTAGTTGGCTTAACCCAGTTATTCTGGCCTCTCAGTGTCTAACATGTCTGCAGTACTAGATCAACAGTGATTTTGATCAACAGTATTTTGATTATTTATCTAACTCTAATGTATTACCCTGAACTAATATAGTGAATTTGTCATGTTTTAGGTCAACTATATTTGCAGAGTGAAGACATGTTACAGTGCTTTTATGCACAGGGGTACCCAGTACCTGCAAAGAAACTGCATTCAGCGCATCCTCACAGCGCTCGCGAGCGGAGCACTGGTTTTGTCACAGGTGCACAATACTGACCTTTGAAGTGAGTAGGTCAAAGTTCACCTTAACTTATCTAAACTTCACGTATAATGAACATATGTTTAAGATATTGTCATTTTTAAATCTATATAAACGCAAGGGTGATTAAAAAAATAGCAACAGAATAAAATAAAATTTTAGATGCAGCTCATTAGTGAGTTGTGCTATTTTTAGAACCGGTCTGTGGGCGACTCATGTGGGGCTTGGGGGCGACATGGCGCCCGCGGGCACAGTGTTGGGGACCCCTGCTCTAAAGTGTCCTGTACAACACTGTATTCTCAGCTGCTGAAAGGCAACAATGCAAAAAGCAGTAGGTGAAAACATATAGTCTTCTGGTAGTCTAAGGTTAAATCCAGAAGGTTAATAGTTTTGTTTTGTTTGTTTTTTTAAAAGATAAAATATTGAATAATGCATAAAAAGTGGTATTTTCAAATGACAGACCACAAAAATAGCACAACGAAATCATATCTTAAAGAGTACTGCAAGAAACACAAATGTTCAAATAATGTAGTACTGTCAACAAAAGCTTGTAATCTTACTCACAGTGAGAAGATAACGTAGCCAAAACTTTCACTCAAGTAAGAGTACTGTTACTTCAATAATAGGTAAAGTAAAAGTAAAAGTATGCTACTAGAAAAGCACTGTGAAATAACTACCCCGAACGTGAATGTGGAAAGTCACAAACCTCACGTTTTTTTCTCCCAGAAGTCTTGTAGTCTAGAAGTCTAGGTGAAAATGTTCAGAAGTGTAGGTGAAAATGTTCAAAAGTTATCTCTCTTTCCGAAGAAAATGTCGAAAAAAGTTCGTAAAAACAGTTTTCTGGTCGCAGCCGGTTTGCAATGTTTGCATAGATACGAGAGTGTTAGAAACGCGTGCTTGGCAACAACAACACGCATGTGCGCACTGACGTCAGCACGCGCGCATCTTTGCGTCATCTATAACAGCCTGTAAAATATGATCTAGCGATTTAGCGGTTTTTGTTTTTTTTAACCAAACTAAGATTTCATTTAGTTATCACAGGATTACTGTCACTACTAACTGCTTCTAGTCCACTTTCATCTAGACTACTGCTCTTTGCTCCAGTAGGCCCAAGTGAAAGTGGCGCAGATACATGCCCTAGAATGGAATAAATATAATAAGGATAATAAATAACATAAATCAGGAATAATAGTACCATAGAGTGAATGATAAGAGGATTAGAGCTGTGACCACTGTTCCCTCTAAACTGCGCGCGTGCGCAATGGCGCACTGCTGACACGGTCTCCTCGCACAGAAAATCTGTGCTGCGCACAAACAAATCGAACCGGAATTGAAAATAAAATAAACACACAACGATTCATTCTGCGCTATTTTTAAATGTGATTCAGTGAGTGTGACCGGGGACGAGCTGCTCCAGCCAATTATGTGATTCACATACGTATTTGCGCAGCTTATCCACGTCATTGACAGGCTCCTCATGTCCCGCTACCAGAGTTTTAGCCGATGTGGAGTGAAGACTCGCTAATGATGCTAATGATGCTAAGTGTTTATCCCCTTAACGTTCCGACGGCCCGCCCTCGGGCGCACTGTTACGCACTGTTTTGCAGCAGTTTTGCGTTTTAAATATGACGAAACGGACAAAACAAAAGAAGTACGCGACCGAGGACACTGTGGATGTTTGTACAAGTTAAACTAGAGGCATCTCGGACCCGGAGCGGTTCGTGGAACCGAGTGAAGATCTCATGGTGGACTCAGGAGCAGAGGACCTTATGTGCTGATGGACTGGATGCTGTTCCTGATCGGTAAGTGTGGTTTATTCTGCTATTGACTTAATTGTGGGTCAAATATATCACGCGTAATCATTAGCACACATTTTGAAGTGTGTGTGTGTTTGTTCACTGTTTGCAGTGTGTGTTTGTAAATATATATTTATTTTGACCCATACCACTCGTTTTGACTATATTTTATATCCAAATATACAAATACACATTTTATATTGTGTTTTGATATGTAAATGTACAGTAATAGAGCAGCTGTGCAGATACAGATTCCCCTCAGTGTGTGTTGGTCATTGATACTGTCACTAGTTTATGATT
>NW_022986758.1:0-13971 GCF_009829125.3 Periophthalmus magnuspinnatus
CCAATCCAGATTTAGTCCTGGATTAGACCTAGTTCAGACCTGGTTTATATTAACCCCGTCCAGTTTCAGTCCAGTGTTAGACCTGGTTTAGACTTGGCCCATCTAGTTTTAGCTCTAGATTGGTTGGTTGGTTTAGACTTGGATTAGACTTGGATTAGACTTGGTTTAGAGCTGGTTTGGACCTGGTTTGGACCTGGTTTGGACCTGGATTAGACCTGGATTAGACCTGGATTAGACCTGGATTAGACCTGGATTAGACCTGGTTTAGACCTGGTTTAGACCTGGTTTAGACCTGGTTTAGACCTGGTTTAGACCTGGTTTAGACCTGGTTTAGACCTGGTTTAGACTTGGTTTAGACCTGGTTTAGTTTCAGTCCAGTGTTCGACTCATTGTCTTTTCCTGATGAATACTGTCCGTGTTTATTCTGGGTTTAGTCTCGAGGGTCAGATCAGGTTCTTGTTTCTCGGGTCCCACAGACTCAGGCCCCGACGGGACGTCCCAACTAGAACTGAGTGAATTTTAACGCAGGTGAAAAAGGGTTAAATATTGAATCTTTTTCTTATAAGACGAAAGAATCTGGTGTGAGAGTCACCAGTGTGAACACGGAGCAAAATGAACCATTCAGAGGAACAATTCATCCTAGTCTTCATTTAGTCCTGGTTCAGTCCTGGTTTAGTCCTGGTTCAGTCCTGGTTTAGTCCTGGTTCAGTCCTGGTTTAGTCCTGGTTCAGTCCTGGTTTAGTCCTGGTTTAGTCCTGGTTCAGTCCTGGTTTAGTCCTGGTTCAGTCCTGGTTTAGTCCTGGTTCAGTCCTGGTTCAGTCCTGGTTTAGTCCTGGTTCAGTCCTGGTTCAGTCCTGGTTTAGTCCTGGTTCAGTCCTGGTTTAGTCCTGGTTTAGTCCTGGTTCAGTCCTGGTTTAGTCCTGGTTTAGTCCTGGTTCAGTCCTGGTTCAGTCCTGGTTCAGTCCTGGTTTAGTCCTGGTTCAGTCCTGGTTCAGTCCTGGTTTAGTCCTGGTTCAGTCCTGGTTCAGTCCTGGTTTAGTCCTGGTTTAGTCCTGGTTTAGTCCTGGTTTAGTCCTGGTTTAGTCCTGTTTGACTCTGTTTCTCTTTGTCTGTTGTTCTTTTCTGATCTGATATTGATGCATGTCTCTCTCCTCTCTCCCTCGTTACCTCTTATCCCTCTTTCTCTCCTCTTCCCCCTTATCTCTCTCTCCTCTCTCTCTCTTTCTCCCCTTGATCTTTCCTCCTTTCTCTCTCTCCTCTTTCTCTATCTCATTTCCCCCTCTTTTCATTTCTCTTTCTTCTCTCTCACCCCTCTCTTCTCCTCTTCTCCTCTGATCACCATTCTCTCTTTGTCTCTCTCTTCTACTCCTCCTCTCCACTTTCATTGTGACTGTCCTTCTCCCCCCCTCCCTCCCATCTCTCCCCTTTAACCCCCCCTCCCCATTTCTTTCATCTTTTCATCCTCTCCCTCTTCTCCCCTGTGACCCTCTCTCTGTCTCTCTCCCTTCCTCCTGTGAACATCCTCTTCTCTCTCTTCCCCTTAACCTCTCTCTCATCTCTTCATCCTTTCCCTCCTCTCTCCCTGTAACTCCCCCATCTGCCTCCCTCGTGCTTTTCTTTCTCTCCCCTCTCGCTCACCTCTCTTCCTTTTAACCCCTCTCTCGCTTTCTCTCTCTCTTCTCTCCCTACCCTCCCCCTGTAACTCTCTGCTTTTCTCTCTATTCCCCCCCCTCTCTCTCTTTTCTCTCCCTCCCTCTCTCTCCCTGGTCTCCCCTTGTAACTATCTCTCTCTTCCCCCTCTCTCTTTTCTCTCTCTCTTCCCCCTCTCTCTCCTCTCCCCCTCTCTCCCTCTTTTCTCTCCTCCCCCTCCGCTCCATCCCCCTCTCCCTCCTCGCCTCCTGTGTCAATCCCTCTCTCCCCCTCTCCCTCCTCTCCTCCCGTGTCTATCCCTCTCTTTTCTCTCCCTCCTCTCCTCCCGTGTCTATCCCTCTCTATTTTCTCTCCCTCCTCTCCTCCTGTGTCTATCCCTCTCTCTTTTTCTCCTCCTTCAGATGGACACAATGAATTTCCTCTCCTTCCTCCTCCTTTGTTTATCTTCGGTTGCTCGTGGCAACAAAGGTCAGTTCCTCTTTGTTATTTCTGCTGTTCAACACAGACACGCCCACTGTGACACGCCCACTGTGACACGCCCACTGCGACACGCCCACTGTGACACGCCCACTGTGACACTCTTCCTTCTCCAGTTTTATTTTCTTAGTGATTCTGCAGCGTCGCGTCGTCATTTTGGAACAAATTTTACGTCCATAGGTGGCGCCGACGTCTCCACGGCGATTTGCTGTGATGATGTTTACGGTGACATTGGACGCCGCAGTTTTCTAACGCGGACGTCAGCGGATTTGTTTCATTTGTTAAGTCGTTTTAGATGAATATTGTGATTTAAAATGTGTAAAATGTAAAATATATCTGTTTTAATGCCGCACTGTGGAACATTAGTGTTTCCGAGCTTCTTCATTTAGACCTAGACGTTGTTTAGCATTAGCGTAGCAGTTATGTAGTCGTTTTTATTAACCTTAAATCGTCTAAATAGTTCCATGGGGTGTCTAAAAATCAGAGAAACTACACCAAATGTTCCAGAATGTGGCATTAAACCTCTTTACTCATGAGGACAAACACCGAGTGACAGGTCAGATCTGTGAAGAGGCGTCCGTAAGAAGAAGAAGAAGCCATGTTTTAAGAGGTTGTTTTGAACATTTAAAACACTGTGGGACATTCCGGGCATTAAACTGTCGTCACCATGGAAACGAGATCAAACCAAACTGTGTGTAAACTTTACAAACTGAGGCATGTCTGTGTCTGTGAGGGTCAAACAGACGAAAAGAGGAGGAAAAGGAGGAAAGAAAGAAATGAGAGGCTGAAGGAGCGACAGGAACAGACGAGAGGGAGAGGGGAAGAGAGAGAGAGAGGGTTAGGGAGAGAGGGAGGGAGAGAAGGAGAGAGAGGGAGAGGGGGAAAGAGAGAGAGAGAGGAAGGGGGGCAGAGAGGAAGAGAGAGAGGGTTAGAGGGGGAAAGAGAGAGAGAGGAAGGGGGGATCAGAGGGGGTATTTAGAGGGAGAGGAGAGATAGAGAAGGAGAGAGAGAAAAGGAAGGAGAGAGAGAAACAGAAGAGAGATATGGGGCAAGAGAGACAGAATAGGAAAGAGAGGAAGGGAGAGGAATAGGTGGATGGAATGAGAGAGAATGAGGGGGGATAGGAGGGAGAGGGAGGGAAAGTGAGAGGGAGGGAGGAAGAGTGAAGATGGAGGATGAGGGGATGACAGGGTTGAGAAAGACAAGAGAGAGGGAGGGGGAAAATAAGAGGAGGCAGAGGAGGAGAGAAAGACGAGAGAGAGATGGGGCAAGAGAGACAGAAGAGGAAAAGTAACATGAGAGATTAGGGGAGAGAAGAGAGAGAGAGAGAGAGTGGAGGGAGATGGTCTGAGAAAGAGGTGAAGTAGAAGATGGGGTGAGATGAAGAGGTCAAAGGGGCAGAAAGGAGAGAGAAAGAGACAGAGAAAGAGATGTATGACACAGCTGAGGGAGAGAGGGAGGAGGAGGGAGAGATAGATGGACAGGAGGGTTAAACGAGGCTGGGAGTGGGTCTCTCCATCGCTGTAATCCCGCTGTAATCCGGCCCTGATGCTCAGATTAATGCCTTATATCTGGAGGGGGAGGAGCCACGGCGAGCGGCGAGGAGGAGGGGGCGGAGTCACACGGAGACCTTGGGAAAGTCATCGGGCGGATTAGACGCCACGTTTGACTCGTTTGGAAACACGAGAGATTTAAATCAAACCTCGAACAGAATCTTAATTTATCTAAAAAACAAGAGAGAGATTTAAGATTTTAGAAGGTCAGAGGTCAAAGGAGAGAGAGAGGGGGGGAAGGGGGGAGGAAGAGAGAGGGGGAGGGGGAGAAGAAGGGAGAGGGAGGGAGGTAGAGAAAGAGAGAGGGAGAGGTGGAGACGGAGGGAGAGAGGGGGAGAAAAAGAAAGATGGAGGGAGAGGTGGAGACGGAGGGAGAAAGAGGGGAGAGGGAAATGGAGGGAGGCAGAGGGTTAGGGAGAGATAGAGGGAGAGAGGAATGGAGGGAGAGAGTGAGGAGGGAGAGGGAGAGAGAAGGGGTAAGGGAGGGCGAGATGGAGAGAGGGAGAGGAGGGAGAAAGAGGGGGAGGGAGGAAGGAAGAGAGAAAGTGGAAGGGAGGGAGGGGGGAGAGAGAGAGAAAGAAAGAGGGATAGAGGAGAGCGAGAGGGTTAGGGAGGGAGGGCGAGATGGAGAGAGAGAGAGGGTTAGGGAAAGGTAAGAGAGGGAGGGTGGGAGTGAGGGAGAGAATAAAAGAGAGGGAGAGAAAAAGGGAAGGAGAAAGAGAGAGAGAGGGAAGGGAGGAAGAGAGAGTGGGAAGGAGCGAAGGAGAGAAAAAGAGTGTGAAAAGGAGAGCAAAGACGACAGGTAGAGGAGGTTCAGCCTCTCGCTCGTCTCCATAGAAACGTTAAATGTGATGTCACTTCTGGGTCCAAGTCCGGGGCAGCAGTGTCGCAAAAACAAGAATAAAAAATAAATAAATCTAAAAAAATCAGCCAGTTTGATCCAGAAGTGACATCATCGGAGATTTGCTTGAAAATGTTCCACAGTAGAGCTTTACAGATACTGCAGACCCATTAAAAACTCCTCAAATTAAACAAATGAATGAAAGATGAACCAGTTTAATGCCGTACTGTGGAACATTCAGGCGAAATAACAACATCTCCCCTTAGCACTAAGAACGTTACTCGCAGACTTCCCCCACCCCAGACACCTCCTCCAGAGACGTTTAAAGGTCTTATATTTTGCAAACTTGACTTTTGTAGCTTTAAGTCACATTTTTACGCAGTTACCTCCTCAAAAACAGACTTTATTATTCATCTGTTACATCCGCAAAGCTCAAAACGCTCTGTTCCACCTTGTGATGTCATCAAGTGGTAGTTTTTTTTCCAAGTTAACGTCTCGTTTTTTACCTTTAGTTCAGTCGAGTTTTGCAATTCCAGACGCTGAAATGATCCAAATGATTCTAGAAAAACGAAGGCGTGTGGAGTTTAAAAACACTTCCTGTGTCGCCACATGATGACATCACGAGGTGGAACGGAGCGTTTTCAGTTCGGTAGAAGAACTCAGAAACCTAAATCTGTTTAAACGTGTGAGAATGAAACAAAAAAACACAACTCCGGGTGTGTTTGTGACGAGGAAACAGTTTTATCACAGATTTTAAAATAATAACACTTTTATACTTTTATACGTCTGCGTTTTGCGTCTGGTTTTCCATCGTCTCGTGTCTGAGTTACCGGAGCGAACGTTAAATTGAAATTCAAATTGTGAACGCGTCGCCGGGGCAAATCATGTTTTGAAAATGCGCCGCCGGTGGCTCCTTTTGTTTCACTTTTACAATCACAACAATTTACATGAAACGGGGGCCTGTGTTTGAAGAGCGGCTCTCGTTCCTCTTCAGACTTCAACAAATTCACTGTGAACAAAACAAAGCAATCGTGAAAAAAAACAACACAAAAAAACAAAAAAACAACACCAGACAATAAAAATACACAAAAAGACACACTGCGGAACATTTCTGCCGGTGAGGGGGTTTATATTGAGACGTGTTTGCGCGTGAAGAGAAGCTACGGAAAAGCCAGACCTGGACGACTGACGGGTTACGCAGACGTGGGCAGAAATGTTCCAGAGTGTGGCTTTAAGTCTGTCCTCACGGAGGCTAAGGCTAAGTTACGGGTCAGATCTGTGGAGAGGCCGAACTCGCCGAACTCACAGCCAGAATCTGTGTTTGTTTTTTTTTAAGGTAATTTTGAGCGATACAAACGCAAATACAAGATGAGTTTAATGTTCCAGAGTGTGGCTTTAAGTCTGTCCTCACGGAGGCTAAGGCTAAGTTACGGGTCAGATCTGTGGAGAGGCCGAACTCGCCGAACTCACAGCCAGAATCTGTGGTTTTTTTTAAGGTAATTTTGAGCAATACAAACGCAAATTTAAGATAAGTTTAATGCGTATTGTGGAACATTCCAGGCAAAGTATTATTATCTCCCTGGAGACGAGCAGGTGAGGTGACAGACTCCTACCGAAAAAGTTCCGCAGTGCTGCTTTAAGTGAGTTGAATGTTTGTATTAATGTGAAACAATGGGCTTTTGTGGCTGTTTGTCTCGTTCCGTCGCTTTAGCTCTTGTTTCAAAAATCTGTCTTTTCCGATGAGGAGAGAAAATTGCTCCTGAAAAAACCTGAAAAAATCCGTTTGTCTGATTTATTTTCTCATTTCAAGCTAAATTAATTTGAAACTCGTCAGAAATCAAATAAAACGAGTTGATTTGACAGAAAACGCAGCTCAGATCTGATGAAGATGTTTCAGCCGAGCTCCACCCACACCACCTGTTTAAACATCTTTAAAGTGCACTACGGAACTTTCCACCATCTGTGCGTCTCTATGGATATGCTGTCGTGTTTCTGAGAAGGTTCCACAGTACAGCATTAAACCTGTCTCGCATTTAGTCAATTACAATATTTTTTAATAATAATAATGTAAATAGCACTTTTTTTTAACTCCTCCTCCTCGCCTCAAACTCCTCCTCCTCGTCTCAAACTCCTCCTCCTCGTCTCAAACTCCTCCTCCTCGTCTCAAACTCATCGTTGTCTCAAACTCCTCCTCGTCTCAAACTCCTCCTCCTCGTCTCAAACTCCTCCTCGTCTCAAACTCCTCCTCGTCTCAAACTCCTCCTCCTCGTCTCAAACTCCTCCTCCTCGTCTCAAACTCCTCCTCGTCTCAAACTCCTCCTCGTCTCAAACTCCTCCTCCTCGTCTCAAACTCATCGTCACCTCAAACTCCTCCTCCTTGTCTCAGACTCGTCCTCCTTGTCTCAAACTCCCCCTTGTCTCAAACTGCTCCTCGTCATAAACTCCCCCTTGTCTCAAACTGCTCCTCCTCGTCATAAACTCCTCCTTGTCGTCTCAAACTCCTCCTCCTCGTCTCAAACTCCTCCTCCTCGTCTCAAACTCCTCCTCCTCGTCTCAAACTCCTCCTCCTTGTCTCAAACTCCTCCTCCTCGTCTCAAACTCCTCCTCCTCGTCTCAAACTCCTCCTCCTCGTCTCAAACTCCTCCTCCTCGTCTCAAACTCCTCTTCCTCGTCTCAAACTCATCGTCACCTCAATCTCCTCCTCCTTGTCTCAGACTCGTCCTCCTTGTCTCAAACTGCTCCTCGTCTCAAACTCCTCCTCCTCGTCTCAAACTCATCGTCATCTCAAACTCCTCCTCCTCGTCTCAAACTCCTCCTCCTCACCTCAAACTCCTCCTCGTCGCCTCAAACTCCTCCTCCTCGTCTCAAACTCCTCCTCCTCGTCTCAAACTCGTTGTCTCAAACTCCTCCTCCTCGTCTCAACCTCCTCCTCCTCGTCTCAACCTCCTCCTCGTCGCCTCAACCTCCTCCTCGTCTCAAACTCCTCCTCCTCGTCTCAAACTCGTTGTCTCAAACTCCTCCTCCTCGTCTCAACCTCCTCCTCCTCGTCTCAACCTCCTCCTCCTCGTCTCAACCTCCTCCTCCTCGTCTCAACCTCCTCCTCCTCGTCTCAAACTCCTCCTCGTCGCCTCAAACTCCCCCTCCTCGTCTCAAACTCCTCCTCCTTGTCTCAGACTCGTCCTCCTCGTCTCAAACTCTTCCTCATCTCAAACTCCTCCTCCTCCTCGCCTCCTCCTCCTCGCTGAAGTGACTGGGGACAGCAGACTACACCAGCCTTTTATCCGTCTCCTTTTCCTCGTAAAGTGTAAAATCTCCCTCCTTCAGCTCATTCAACTCTCCTTTGATCAGTCTGTGGAGGACGCTCAACACGAGGATGAATAATTAATTTGCAATTAAAGGTTACATCCTCTGCAAACCGCGGGCTTTTGAGTCGTACGTTTAACGGGCGTGCGCGTGAAGCGGGCGTGCACGTGGCGAGTGATAGACGCCATGTTTGAAAAGCAGAGGGATGTGACCTAGTTTGGAGGGAAACGATTGAATTTGCAGAAACCGACTGAACAGACGACAAACTCATTAAAAACGTCAAATAGAGACACAGTAAAAATGTAAATCCACGTGTGTCAGAATGAGTGGAACAAAGACAGAAGTGGATTTGATTTTCCATCTAAAAAACATGTCAAAAATCAAAGGTAAACTGTCAAAACCAGACTCAGACTTATCCTGCGTTTGTGTCCAGTAGATTAGACGACTGTAACGTCCTGAACTCTCCAAACGAGCCACAGAACAGAACATCTAGAACATCCAGAACACTGCTGCTCGGGTCAGGACTAGAACCAGGAAGTACTTCACACATGTGTCCTGTGGCTCAGGTCTGTGGCTCCTGTGGCTCAGAGACTTTAAAGCAGCTCAGTGTGAACAAGTCTCTCCATGGACCAGCACCAAAGAACATCTCCCACATGAGCCACAAGAACCATCTCACATGAGGAGGACTAAACCAGGATTGAACAAGGACTGAACAAGGACTAAACCAGGACTGAACCAGGACTAAACCAGGAGTAGACCAGGACTGAACCAGGACTGAACCAGGACGAACCCAGGACAAAACCAGGACTAAACCAGGACTAAACCAGGACTAAACCAGGACTAGACCAGGACACAACCAGGACACAACCAGGACACAACCAGGACACAACCAGGACTAAACCAGGACTAAACCAGGACTAAACCAGGACTAAACCAGGACTAAACCAGTTGAATCAGTGTTTCAGTTTTGTGCAGTTTAAACCTGGCTCATTCTTCCTGAAGATGTGACTCAGGCCTCGACTTTGACAAAGTTTAAATCCAGACTCAAACTGCTCTGTTTATCTGCTGTGACTGAAAGGGGTTTATTCTGCACTTTTCTCTTTTAATGTTCATTTTATCATTTTTATTTCTTATTCTGTGAAGCATCTTGAATCACTTTAAGTACAAATTGTGCTGTTTAAATAAACTTCCCTTGCTGTGGTTCAGTCAGGGCTGTAAGATCAAAACTCTAACTTTGAAAAAACACAATCACCCAGTTAGATTCTATGTAAAAGCTACACTATGTAACTTTTCTTCTGTTTGACTCGCCACCTTCTTGTCCTCATGGAGATGTTATAGCTTTGCCCAGAATGTTCTACAGTATGGCATTAAACGCATATATTTTGCATTTATTCGGTTACAGCTTAAAAAATACCTTGAAAAACATTCTGTGTGGGCTTGCCTCTCCACAGATCTGACCGGTAAATGTCCCTGTGTTTCCATGGGGTCGGATAAAACCTGCTTTTCGTGCAGTTGAGACCTCGTTTTAGTTGAATCTGTTTAAAATGTGAACTGGATCCTGATTTTGAAAACTAAATATAGTTTTTACTTTATATTTTTCCAGAGCTGTTCACTTAAAGTTTCAGTGTGTATTTTTTTTCCTTATTCATGGGTTTCAGAATGAGTAAGGTTTGGATCGTTGCCATAGTAATTAGCGATTAACAGTTCTGATTGGTCATTCCTCGTGTCACACACATCTGCACCTGAACCTTGAGTTTGAAAAATACATTTAAAACCAAAACACAAAATTTAAATATTTTTCAAAGTCCGTCAGCCCAAATCTTTTAAAATCTGGTTTCATTTTTTCATCCTCCCTGTCTATGGATTTCAAAATGATCAAAGGTTTGGACTGTTGCCATAGCGATTAACAATTAACAGTTGGCTACTGGTTTGCCACAATTCAAAACAAGGCAGAAGCCCATGAATAGATAAAAAATAATACATTTTTTTCCATTTAAATCAACTATCATTTGTTCAGCCCTAGTTTCAAAATGTTTTATTTTATTTTTTTATTTTTATAATATTTTATGTATGTTTATTTTATTTTAATTTCATTTTAATTTAATTGTATTTGTTTTTTGTTATATATTTTTTTTTATTTCATGTTTATTCTTATTTTATTTGATTTCATTTTAATTTAATTTATTTTTTTATTTTAATTTATTGAATTTAAATTTTTGTTTTATTTTCATTTTTTTTAATTAAAATTTTTTCCATTTCAATCAAAACTATCTTCCCTATAGCCCATCCCCTTTTTTATAGTGTTCATTGTCTTGCCCTCCTCCCCCTCCTCCCCCTTCCTCCCTTGGTCCCCTCGTCCTCTTCCTTCCCCCTCCTCCCTTGGTCCACTCCCCCTCCTCCCTTGGTCCGCTTCTCCTCCCCCTCCTCCCTTGGTCCCCTCCTCCTCCCCCTTCTCTTCTTCCTTCCCCCTCCTCGCTTGGTCCCTCCCCTCCTCCTCCCCGTCCTCCCTTGGCCCCCCCCCCTCCTCCCTCTCTCCGTCCTCGCCCCGTGTCCTTGCTCGTGTTATAAATAATCTCTCCGGTTCCCTCTGTAATTGCTTCTGTTTAACCCAAAGCCTGTGCTCTCCTTTTTGTTCAGCCAATAAGCACAAGCCATGGATCGAGACCGAGTACCAGGGAATCGTCATGGAGAACGACAACACCGTCCTCCTCAACCCGCCGCTGTTCGCCCTCGACAAGGACGCGCCGCTTCACTACGCCGGTAAACGCCAAACGTATTCTCCAAACACTCACAAAGAAACATGTAGTACAGTTGGAATGTTAAAAATTGAAATATAAGAGATGAATTTTGATCTGGTTTTGTAGAAGAACTATTACATTTTACTCTGACGTCTTTAGACCCCAAAAAAACGGTTATTTCTAGATCTCGTGCCACAAAATCGCGCGAGATTAAACTATCTCAAGATTAAGCACACGAGGTTTATAATCTCGTGTTTACATTTGATCGAAATGAAGAAAAATATTCATTATTTCGACTTGTACATAGTTCGAGTTTTGCAAGTTTCCAGTTTTGTGACAGTAGCTCAGTTGGTAGATGAAGGTCAGCAGTTCAAATCCCGCTCTCGACATAAACATCGTTATAAAACCCAAAGATAAACCCGCCAACTGGACAGAATGTTGTAAGAGTGAAGACGTTCCGCCGCTCGTACGAGACATTTCTTCAGTTCTGGTCAGATTACAGCTGGACACGGTCTTATATCTGTCTGAAGGAGGCGCTATAACGACACTAGAACTTAATAATAATAATAATAATAATACATTTTATTTATGTAGCGCTTTTCATGACACCCAAAGACGCTTTACATAGAAGAACAATTTGAAAACGTACAAAGATACAAACATTTAAAATCAATACTCGTAATAATTAAAGATTAAAAGCAGCTTTGAACAGGTGAGTCTTTAGGTGTTTTCTGAAGGTGCTGAGGTCGGCGCAGTCTCGGAGTTTGGTCCTACAGGGGAGAGAGAGGAGGTTTGTGTTTGAGGAGCGGAGGGAGCGAGTGGGAATGTAGTGACGGAGCGGGTCTGTGAGAAGGGGGCCAGGTTGTGGAGAGCTTTGAAAGTGATAAGAAGAAGAACTTTGAACTGAATTCGCTGAGAAACGGGGAGACGATGGAGGTTTTGGAGGACCGGGGTGACGTACATATTGCGGTTTATTAAGTGTTTTTGGGGGTGTGCCGTATAGGACGCTATTGCAGTAATCGATTCTGGATGTGATGAACGCGTGGATTAAAGTTTCTGCAGCTGAAAAGGTAACAACACCGTCACAAGAGCAGCTCAGGACCACAGTCTGCTGTTCATCTACATCTCAAAGACGCTGACCTCCTTTGAAGACAGTGAGGTTCTTGAGGAGAAATGGTTTGAGAGGGGAGTTAAGAGAAGCAGTTTTTGTTAGGAAAGACAATCCTTCCTTGAAAAAAAGCAAAGCAAACAAAGGACAATAGAGCTAGCCAGGATGCTAATAGCGGTAAAACATCCATTAAGAGTTGAATGAATATGCTAATTATGTCTCAGGCACAGCGCACACTTAGTCTAGTTCAATAAACCGAGGCAGTGTCCAGCAGTAATCTGACCAGAACTGAAGAAAGCGGCTTGGACGAGCAGCCAAACGTCTTCAGTCCTACAACTTTTTGACAGATTTTACTTTTGGCTTTTACTGTGGACCAGACCTGGACGACTGAGGGACACACAGACATAAACGTGATTGGTTGACGCACAAGTTGGCGTTTCCCATTCCAGCTCCCACAGATGAATACTATCGTTGTGTAAAACTATGTACCGTTTTTTTTTGGAGTTCGGTTTGGTCGAGTTCTCCAAAAATATCTGGAGTACGCGTGTGATTCAGATTTTGTGCGGTGGAGCCACACACAGTCCAAACTCTGCTGCTCCAAAAGCCTCTGTCAGGGTCTCGTTTGGCTCAGCGTTAAATCATAAATAGGTCAACTCTCGCGTTGCCAGATTCGCATCAATTTAGTGTGAATCTGCAGTTACAGAGCGGGATAATACGAGGCCCGTCTCGCCTTATATCACATGTGTCAAACTCAAGGCCCGGGGGCCAAATGCGGCCCACCACGTCATTTAATGTGGCCCGTGAGAAGATAAATTAAAAGGCCTGACTGTCATTTTAAAATAAGTCTGTGCTGCTTTAATGTTTGCACTGACAATAAACTAATGAGATTTTCCCAGCAAGTGGAACTGAGAAATATTTGTAAATAATCATCACAAAATGTTCATGAAGAGGAAAATTGTCGGCGTGGAAGGAAGTTTGGAGGAAGAAAAGTGAAGGTGAATACAAGTTTGTGCTTTGAGGAGAAAAACCTGTGTGTTTTTTGTGTTTTGAGGCGGAGTCGGTACAATCTACGACGACATTTTGACACCAAACACGGAGCTAAGTATGAAAAAGTTAATCTGCAAGAAAAACAACAAACTGTCCAATAATTAAAAGTCTGTAAAAGGACGAATTTGAAGCAGAGCTGAAGGTCTGTGAGGAGGTGTGTCCCGACCAGATACACACTTTTAAAAATGTCACTTTATCACAGAAACTGTTATTTAACAAGTTATAAAGTATTTACATTTATTTTACATGACATTTGTTTACATTTAGTGACATTTATCCTGCCGCACAGTCACATCTGGCCCTTGATGGCGGCCATTTTGCTGATGTGGCCCTCGGTGAACATGAGTTTGACGCCTCTCCCTTATATAAAAACATGAATGATGGTTACGGGGCGTCAAAGTGTCACCCACAAACGTGAAGGTTTACGGTTCAATCGCAGCTCAGACAAACTGCGCAAACTGGAAATACAGGAAAATTATGTGCCTCTTGTGGTTTTCATTTCATTAAATTAAACTAATATTTTCCTCAGTCACACAGTCCATCGTTAGTTTATCCTTGTACAGTTTTTTTAAAAATTCATAAACACTGTCTCTGTGTGTGGTTGTGTCTTTTGAGAGGCAGATGGCACAGATTCGCAGCCATGTTTCACCAGTCAGCCCCAGGGCAGCTGTGGCCATAGAGGAAACATGGGAAGTGACTAAATAATGTGAAGTATTTTGAGTCGTATTATAAATCCAAGGCACGCTATGTAACATTTCCATTGAAGAGTCCACCCCCTGCTTAGTTCTATAGTTATATGTTATAGTTTTACTCGCGAAATCCCACAGTATGGCATTAAACTAGTCTTTTTTTTTTGCATTATTTGAATTTCTGCCGTAACCTTAAAGACATGTTTTCTTACTGTGAGTGGGCTCTCCTCTCCACAGACCTGTCATTGCTCTGCCTAGTGACTTTCCCTGGTGGTTCCCATGGAGACAGACGAGTTAAATGCCGTACTGTGAAATATAGTAATTAGTCATTCAAAGTGCTTTACAGAATAAGAAAGACACTAAAATCACACAAATCAAAACATTAAATAATCACAAATAATAATCATCGTCACGGCAGCATGTAGAGACTGAACAACAGCGGCCCCAGGATTTACCCCTGGGGCACCCCACAGGTCATTTGGAATTCCGAGTATTGCGGAAATATCATAGCAACCGAAGTTTAATGTCAATCAAACCTGTTGCTAACGCTAGCGGGAGCGATTTG